>NW_019718650.1:149385-169648 GCF_002891405.2 Cryptotermes secundus
CGCTTAACAGTTCGGGATGAGCTTTTATCCAGTGGCAGAAATCCATACGCTGAGCATGGTCGCCTGGTTCCAGATGTTGTACCCTTTGATCATGGTAAGGATACAGCTCTTCATCATGTAAAGTTCGCCACACCTGCATATGTGATACGCCGATGCAAGAGGCCATTCTACGAGTGGACAGACGCAGACTTCTCTCAACCATCTCAAGAACGTTCTCTTGTGCGTTTCTCATTTGTACATCCTCCCTTTCCGACTGCACAGAAACACTCGTAAGAGAACCAGTCTCACGCAATGCTGGTGAATTAGCGTAAATACACATCGAGATGGAATCCTTCGATCAGGAAAACGCCTTTGGTACTCTTCAACAGCAGCACGTGCATTGCCACCACAAAATCCATACACAAAATGCATATCACAATATTCAACGTGTGAAAACAAAAGGCATTTCAGCAACACCGCACAACCACACGTAATTTACTAACCATTCACGACGCTGACGCAACATACACTGTAGCCTCTGTAAGTAGCACATGAGATTACGGCTAGCGTGACTCACAGCACTCAAGGACAAAAAGATAACAGTCACAGCTGACAGGTATAGTGCGTGGACCCGCTAGAAGACCACACTTTTCTCGGGCCATTATCTCTGTAACCGTTCAACTTTGGACATAGGTGTTTTGGGTTATATCGGCATACTTTAACATAAGGAACACCCTCCCGAAGTTTGGTCCATTCCTCGTGGGACACCCTGTATATGTTACTCATGAAAAAATCATAACATATGTTGTAATTTGTTGAACTGTGTTTATTTGACAATTTTTGCATGTCCTCATACATATGACAGTATGAGATTTGCCTTTCATTCTGGAGAAAATCAGAGGCAAACATATATTGTTATTTTTTTTTCAAAGCTCTGTACTTTCTGCTGGTCTTCATGTACATTTTTCTCATCATGTAGAAGGCATTACTGTAGGCAGTTGCATTGTTTTGCTTGCATTTATGTCAGTAATTTAGAGTTCTGACATTGGTGCCTATTGCCTGCACCAGTGAAATGGAATCCTCCTTTAAGTAGAGAAAAACCTGTCAGAATCTTACACGTATTTAAGATGATTCCAAATTCTGAGACATGTCATATAACAACTACAGCTAAACTCTAATTTCACAGCTATATTTATAGTATTTCATAGTAATAATAGTGATGTGTAAAAACATTGTTTGTTAACAGGCACAAGCATCTTTACGTTACTTGCTTAAGACACAAATTCAACTGGAAGAAGAGATTAACATCAAAGCTAACACACTTAAAATTGATGACGTTGACTGCATGACTTTACGACAGAGCATGGCCTTCTATTCCTACTGAGCTTCAAGGAATCTAACAGAATTTGTAAAGAAGATGTAAAACCTGGAGTGGATAATATACATGATTTTGTGTGCATATACCTGTGTGTCTTGTACTAGTTTGAATATCTATATGCTTTTTAAATTGTTACAAACATGTTTCATCAAATGCCTCATAATTCTTTCTCTTCAGCTAACATTCCATGGGTGATTAAACCAAAGATGGGCATGATATGTAGCATGCATGGGAAGAGAGACTGCAAACAGAAGTCTGTTTATACAACTTGAAGGGAGAGACCTGGTCATGGATGGGAGACAAATTATAAAACTGACCTTAGAGAAACAGTCTGTGAAGTTTAAGTTCACTTAGCATAGCATTCATCCACAAGCTTTAATGAACATCATAATGAATTTTGGAGTCCACAGAGGTAGCAATTTTTGGCCAACTAAATACATATCAACTGCAGGACAAAGATCCTACATCAGGGGTGGGCAAAACTGCGAAGCAGGGTTATTCTGACCCAGCACTCTTGAACTGACTTGCAGGAACATGATGGGGCAGTGGAAGTATAACATTGAACTGTGTGGCTGGAAATAGTAAACAATTCCAACAGTACCCACAACCCACATTAATTTTAGCAGTAAATATACAGAACACTCGTTCAATGAAAGATATTTCTCTAGTCAAGCATGCATATTTGGCCAGAGTATTTTAATAGCTCAAGACTGATACATCTAAAATAATTTCTAATATAAATGTTAGTAGTGTGCACAAAGCTTTAACCACTATCAATTGCTGCACTGCATGACGATTGTTTCACTCCCTGTGAACCATCTGATCTGCAACCAAACTGTATCCTTCATTCTGAAGTGTCATCCTGTTATCAGGCTAAGACTCCAATGTCCTTTATGTGGGACATAAATGTAATAGGTAAATAGTTCCAGTTTATGGACAGAATGAGACAAGTAAAATAGGAGCATCAGATATGGCATCAAGAGGATCACATATTAAGAGGATTCACTTAAACACTTTTACCAGTTGTGTTCCAGCAGTATAGAAGTTAGTAATCACATACATTTGCATCTCCCATACAAACACTGATCAGTGGTAGTAAGCCTGCATCTAAGTTATTAATTAAATGTTGAATACACATAGTTACATACACAAAAGACAGTCAACACATTTATAATTCACGTCTGATGTGAGCATATTCTCGAGTAGCACCACGACAAATTTTCCTAGTCCAAAATCTGAAGGAAGCTAACTCAAACTTGCTAGTTTCATGTCCTACTGATGACTGCCTTACATTCTTACTGATAATCATATATCATTCTGGAATTTTAAATCCATCAAATATAATATATGAATTAAATCTGATTGATAAAATAAAGATGTTGCTGCTGTTTGCACAACAATCAAATTTGAGACCCCTTAGAAACTCTTCCACTGATAGATCAAAACTGAATTCTTACACATGCTACAATAGCCAAGAGGGTTTCATTGCAATATCATATATTCTGAAAATAAAAGGAGATGCAGGCCTTCCTCTTCGAAGCTCACAAGAAATTTCTCTTGTCAATTTTCATTCACCTAAGTGCAACAGAATGAACTCACTCCACTGCAGTGAGCTGTCAGGATAAGTCTGGGATCTAATGAAGCAAGAACTTCATCTCTGTAATTGGTCTGAGGGGTCTGTTGGCTGCAATCATCAAAATAACAACTCCAGCCATAGAAGTGCAATAAATTTCTTTGAGTGTTTATCAAACAAACTGCTGAAAATGTAGTGCAAAAACATAACATTTCATACATCTTCAATTCTCTTAGCAGCANAAATCCATTGTAGCTTATAAGAAACTTCACAGATGGCATAAACTTACCCGAAAGTACAAGGAATCCCTGACATACTGTGCCAATCAAGGAATTAATATACAATAATTCCAAAAAATTGTACATTTTACATTTTTTATTCTGATTACTATTTAAAGAGAGGAAAGACCTTCTCAATTTTATTAAAGAAGGGTGGTATATTATCATATAAGTAGACTAATGATGGCTGCAAACTACATAATTACTGTAAACAACTGCTACAACATATTACCAATCTTTATTAATACTGAATGTTACAGCTATTTTCAGGGTCAAAGGAAGTAAGGTAAAGCTATCTCTGTAAGAGGCTGTGGAGACCCATAGGGTCTCCACGTATTCTAGACAAATGGCTCACAGATGGTGGTGAGGTTCTCAGCCTTACACACCACCTGCCCTTTAACCCCAGGAAGATTCTGATACTCATTTCTGTTAGAGGCTGAGTTTCTTTCTTACTATGGCCCATCAATTTGATATATATCACAATGACGAGCCTGTAAATTGCACACACTTGTAAGCAGTAATAATATTACACTGGAAAACTATCCAATTTCATTTATTCTGGCCATTTTTCAAAGAAACTTAAGTACAAAGATGCAAGATTTGAGGCTTTCACGGCGGTGACTATGAAGAAAGCAGTCTTCTGGGCTTTNACTCGTTATTTAATTTCATATACTCCAAGAGTTGGAGGAAAAAGATCCTAACGCAGAATTTAGTGACACCAGTACCTATGTCTTTTCAGACCAATTACATGTGCAACTAGAGGCACTATTCTGAGAAGTCATAATGTTGTCCCAAGCAACAAACTACAAATAAAACAGAATACTTACACATTCAGAATGTAGGTTTCATGGACTACCACTCTAACCTTTCCCCCAATTTTAAATTATATATCAAAGATTGGGTGATGCTTAAATGTTTTGCAATTAAAATACATTTTTGGTGCAATACATCTCATATTTCTTGAACAAAAGAAATAAAAAATATAACAAACATACAAGCACATAATATAAAATTCATTCTCAATTCAGTACTGGACCACTTTAGTTCACATGACACCGTTTAATTTGGATCTAAACAAAACTGAAAACTGAAGGCATTTACAAGTACTGAAAATTAATATTTTGGATTAACAAAGAATTCAGCTGCTTGGGTAGTATTCCTGGATCTCTCCCATGATTCACTCTCTGCTTTTACTTGGCATATCCCAGAAAACATACATACTCAGTTCTTTAGGGTGTTTGTTATTGCCCCATGTTTTTCCACGTTATACAACATCTCTTGCTTGTAATTCTTACACTTCCCTGAAGACGGAAGCATCATGTGGAACCATTTCTCAAAACTTTCTGAGTACAACAATGATGTATGCCATATTTCAGGGGACACAAAATTGAATTTTAAGGCATCACTGGAAAGGGGTAAGATGAATTTCAGTAGCACACATTTTAGACAAATTTAAGACTCTGCTGAGAATAAGAATTAAACATGGCATAAATAAGCTGTAAAGACATGTTCCAATTTCTGCAAATAATTAAATAATCCAGTCTGCATTCTCTAACCATTAGATCTGAGAGATTGAGGGATGAAAGGACTAACATCCTTTAATTTTCTTATTAAACATATGTAAATCACCTTTCGATTTTCAGAATTCTCTGTGAATGCACAATTCCTGAAAATTCACGTTGACTTTGCAAAAGCACCAAATCGAAGTCTCACTTCATCATCTTGTGGATACTCCAGCTGCTTCTCTGCGTTTGGAATATAATATATCTTGCAGAACTTCTCAAAGTAACGACCCACCTCCAAGTGATTCACCCACACAGGTTTATCAGCAACTTCCAAATTTTCTATTAAAAAGAAAACAGATTCATTGATTGCTATGCTTCATGACTTTCTACAGTCAATTCTTTAACCATAAATCAAGGGAGTTATTAATCTTTCAAGCACTCCACTAAGTGCCCTGGCATGATTATCTCATAATACACTATTTTCAAAGCTCAGGAAAAAAAGATATCCATGATGGTTTACAAGACACTACTTTGCTTTATGAAACTATACATTTACCTGTGTTATTCAAGAAATTCTTCCTGCTACATTATAAGATCTTACAAGAGAATTTATTGCTGCTGTCATATGGATAAGTGGTATGTTGAAGAATATAAGGTTAATATTTTAAGTGCACTACATTAATTCTAGACATTAAACAATATTTTTAAATAACTCTTCAATTCTTGTGTATGTGCCATATTCTGTATCTTCTCATTAGTACAGGGTTGGGGAAGATAAATCAAGTTTAATTTCTATATTCTGACGTCAATTTGTTATACTGCATTTCACATAATGGCCAGAGAAAAACAAAGAACAAAATCATGCTCATGTACGTTTAAGAAAATGATCTTTTAATCTTCAAAGCTTTCAAAGTAATATAATGTTAAAAATCTGACTGAATAAGACAAGATACTTGAAAACTACATTCAAGGATGTCTCTCAGTGAAGGTGGAGATTCATGCCCCATACAAATTGCCTGGACATGCTACAGAAGTATTATGTCATCTGTTGTGTACTATTTCCATAACATTGTTATTGTTAAACTGAAAGAATGGTATAAGAATCAGAATCACATCTGTGTCACATGCATGTAACTTTCAATAATGAAGGCAATGGGACGGTTGAGAATGCAATACATTCTGCTACTGAATTTAGAAATAAAACTATTTTGACACAGAAAATAAAATCTTGGTCCTTCACTCTGCAAATTTTATCTTTCTCTCTCTAGCAGTGAATTAGCAAGCATTTAATGTATCATGTTTTAATATGTCTACATTAATTCACTGAAGAAGTGTGTATGAAGTATCTTCCCCCATCAAATAACATTTGTGTAACACTTTTGGTGAGGATTTTTTCAAGCTTTCAGCAACTGTGGACCACTCAGATACCATAACATTCCTCTTAGCAACTATTAAGAATATAACCAGTGGGAATGTAAATGTATTATCTTTGCATGGATTTCTGATAAACACAGTAAATCTTAAATTTTAAATTTGTGATATGTACGTGATAAAACCTTTTCCCCTGAAACCAACTATGGACCACAGTCTGAGAAACACTGGTGTAGTCAGAGCCTTGTGTGATTTGTGTCTACTGCAGTAAGATCAAGTCTGCATGGACAATGTAGATCAATTAGATTCATAACACCCTGCATGCAGACAACGGAAACATCTACTTCAAGCTATTTTCTGATAATGATATTAATTTCACCTTGTGCAGCATATCGAGTGGATCCATCTTCCACGAGGACATTATAGAAAGGTTGTTGACTTTTCAATGGTAAATTCTCCACGCCCATTTGTCGAATCCAGTCTGCAGAAGCAGCACACATTGGATCCCACCCATAAATTACACATATATAGTTGAACTGACGATGCCGCATAATCATCCCCACTGCATATGCTACATCTTCAGTTCTCAGTTTTGGCTCAATCTACAATGATAAATGCACGTTTGTTAAAATATTGTGAAGATCATTTATTCCTCCTCCAGTCTTCTTACAGGCCAATTAATGAAGAGCACCAGTAACGTGGTTATATCAACATCCCATCACACCTTCCTATCTTACTTCTCTAAGATCCATTTCAATATTATCCTCCCACTGATATACACCTCTTCCAAGAGGCATTACTCCAACCTTCAACATTCACTGATTATATCTCTCATGCATGCTACATGTTTAATCCATCTCATCCTTCGAGATCTGATCATTAAAACAATGTTTGGTGAAAAGTACATATCATGAAAACCCCTCATTACACAACCTTCTTCAGCCTCCTGATGCTTCCTTGCTCTTAGGTCAAAACATTTTTCTCAGCACTTTGCTTTTCAACAGTATGCTCTACATATTCAACTGAATTTTTAACAGCAAAAGTTTTCATACAAGGAATAAGATATAGTAGCTCTCTGAACACTGTTACAATCTAAACAGAAGATGCCTGTGAGAACAGAGAAAAACAGTAGTTCTGGACAGAACTCAGAAAGCCTATTTTCCATCCAGTCCTAAAGAGAGGTCATTTGACAGCACACCGCAAAACTTTGACCAGCTGGACATTAGGGGCACATCCTACAGGGTGGGCCAGACTCAATTAGGCAGTTTTTGATCATTAATAACTAACCAATCCAACAACACACAGGATAATGGGTAAGTACCTTTTGTTGTCGATAGATGGCAGCATCATACGGTATGCTGTGAACGAGGTCAATACTCTGCCTACTTAGTGCGCATCGAGGAAACGTCATGGCCGGTAGACAGTTGTCTATCGAGCAGCGTGTAAAATGTGTGCGCCTTTTCTCAGTTACTAACAATGTATCAGAAGTCCAGCACAGGATGTTGGAAGAGTTTGGACTGCCAGCAGTCCACAGGGACACAATCGTCTGAATAAACAAGCAATTTGATGAAACTGCCAGTGCTTTGAATCCCAAGCATCCTGGTCAGCCGAGAACTGTCCGAACTACTGACACACAAGCACGTGTTGCTGCTGAACTGGCATCATCTCCTCAGAAATCAAAGTTTACCCGCCGTTTGTCGGCCCTACTGGACATTTCAAGGACAAGTTTGCGGAGAGTTTTGAGTGACATGAAGCTGACACCATACCATCCACGGCTTATTCATGTTCTTAACGAGGACTTCGACAGGCGACTTGAGTTCGCCGAGTTGATGCTGACCAAGTTTCAGGAGAACCGTGACCTTATCCGGAATATTGTCTGGACTGATGAGGCCAAATTTCACACATTAGGATCCGTCAACAGACACAACTGCGTGTTTTGGTGGCCAGAGAACCCCAGTGCCACCATTGAATACGATTTCCAGTCCCAGGGAGTGACGGTGTGGGGCGGCGTGACGTACGAAGAACTGATTGGCCCATTCTTCCTTGAAGGTTGCATCACGGGGGAAACCTACCTAAAGTTGTCGAGGGAAAGTGTCATCCCAGAACTTCAGAGGACAGAGAACTTTGATGAATTGTGGTGGCAGCAAGATGGGGCCCCACCACACTTTGCCAATATTGTTCGGGCATTCTTGCATCAAGTTTTTCCTCAACGCTTGATTGGCCGTCGAGGGCCTGTGGAGTGGCCAGCCCGATCACCCGACATCACCCCACCAGAGTTTATCCTTTGGGGTTACCTCAAAGACAAAGTGTACGCTAATCCCATTGACAGTGTGAAACATCTGAGTGAGGTGATTGTTCAGGAGTTCAATAAAGTTCCGGTGAATATGTGGAGAAAGGTTTGCGAAAATGTTGCTTTGCGTCTGCAAGCCTGTGTTGACTTAGGTGGTGCCCAGGTTGACCAGCATCTTGAAAATCGATGACTTATGTGTGTGCGATTCCATTTTTGTAACCATTGGAAATTGTTAACATTTATCAATAAAAATAACACGTAATCAAAAACTGCCTAATTGAGTCTGGCTCACCCTGTATTTGCATCATCTTGCACTGCATTTTCTGGACTTGTGGTACAGTCAACAGCCCAGTAACCTATACACACTGAAATCTGTCTCTAATATCACCCAAATATATCTCTGAAGAGCTACCATAGAGCAATGTGTTACATGTGTTGCCTACAATCCCCTGCTACCATATTAAACATTCAATCAGTCGTGTCACTTCCACGGCTTAAATAATATGACTTACATACTGAAGTGAGTGTTCATGCATTATACCCAAGAGACAAGCAAGGAATATATTCCCACATAAATTTAAGAATGTTACAGCTACAAACAAAAATTCACACAGTCAAAATATATAGTTTATGAATATTTACTATTATTCCTTATTTCATATTTGTTGCTCTATATTCTACCACACACAACTTCAAGAAAGCTGTATATTTTTAGAGACATATTACCAATTTCAGAACTCTTATGTGGTGGTCTCACTTCACAAATGAATGTGCCCAGCACACTGTTATTAACGAATACTGGAAATCAACAATATAGAGATGGAGTGGTTTCAAATGGCATATCATTCATGCTAAAAGTATCAATGGGTTCAAAAGCTGTGGGGTGGGATGGGGGACTGGACAACACAGTGACCATACAAGCTATAAGGAAATGCCTAAAAATTACAAAATATTCTAAGAACAGAATTCAAGTAAACGAACCTCCCGAATGCTATCTGCAGTGTCCTTGGAGTGATGACTTTCATACACTTGCAGCATCTGTATTATATGCTTTGCTTGGTCCCTGGCACGTGGCTCCAAATCCTTGAAAGAAGGAATATTCAGAACACTGCTTATAGTTTCTGACTGCTTACATAAATATCACAATACAATCCACTGATGAAATATTTCTTGTTTAATTTCATTAAGTATAATCTTCATCAACAAGCACTCTTTTTTTTTTTTAACTTGAGGTATTTAATGAGGCTGTCAGTACTGTCACCACATAGCATCAGTGAACATGTAGCATTTTGGTGGAATCAAAACTGGAATGGGGAACCAAAGTACAGAGCTACTATAAATGATTCATTCGTTTTTAAAATGCTATATTTTTCCAAAGTATTACACATACAAATATGATTGATATATAAAAAGAACTGTAAACTCACCAAGTTTGTATTGTGTGCACCAGTTGGCAGCACGAGTTCAGTGCCTTTACAAAATGGCGACAAAGCAAGAAAAGAGTTTTTGTTTGTTGGAATATGCGAGATGTTCGTCTGTTTTAGCAGTGCAACACGCATTCAAAAGAGTACGGAAAAGAACCGCCATATAAACAAAGCATTTTGCGGTGGTATTGGCAATTTAAGGACACGCTGGATTGGGCATGTTGGTGAGGATGACATAGCTCTGTTCACTTGGCTCCCCAGATCACCTGATCTAACGTCTTGTGACTTCTTCCTTTGGGGGTACATTAAGGATCGTGTTTACGTACCCCCACTGCCAAGAACACTAGTAGAGCTGAGGGAACGCATCGATGCTGCAGTGATGACCACTGACAGGATGATGCTACAAAATGTGTGGAACGAGCTCGACTTCCGCCTGAACATGTGTCGTGTGACCCAAGGGGCACACATAGAACATTTGTAGGGTGTGAAGAAAAGTTGGTGAGTTTACGGTTCTTTTTATATATCAATCATATTTGTATGTGTAATGCTTTGGAAAATATAGTGTTTTAAAAACGAATGAATCATTTATAGTAGCCCTGTACTTGCAGAAAGCCTGTCCCAGTGCCATTATGTCCACCATAAATGTGACGTAAACCAGGATCAAATCTGGGCTGGAGCGGTGGGAAACTGGCGACCAAATGTGCGAGCTATTACATGGACCTTCAATAAGCATTAAGTTTGAAAAATTACAAAAGGACTCAAAGAGTTATAAAAGCTCAAGTAAAGAAACTACGAGTAAATATGCTGTACCACTGCTATGCAACAGGCAGATAAACAAACATCTAAGTAATGGTCAGTGGGCATATTCTCATGGAAGCGATATCCAGTCAACTGCTAGGTAACTGCCAATGACAACAATGGAGGAAGGATTGTTGGAGGTGGCATTTTATATTGGATCGACCCTGAGGTTATATAACAAGGACACCAGTCAAGTGCCAGAGTGAAGCTGTCAGCATTTCAATTGGGAGAAGTGACATAAAGTACGTGATTGGTGAGTGGGAGTTCGGCTGTCAGTTAGAAGTCAGCCTGTGAGGTTGATGTGAAATGGTTGCCAGCCTGGGAACCAGTTAGTTGAGTTGTCAGTTGATAAGAATTCTGCATGGGCCACTATGACATGAGGATCTGAGTGTGGGGAGCTTAAGAATCTTCACCGTGTTAAATCTGTTGCCAGGAAATGACTTGTGGAGACCGTAACAGACTGAGAACAATAGTCTGTGTGTGTCAGTGATCTGTAAAATGTAGTTCAAAGTGGTGTATACAAGTGGTCACTAAATTCAGCATCCAATCCACACCTTGTCTATAGCCACATCCCATAAGTTGTGACAATATTCTTCAGAACAAGTCTACTATCAAATGCCTATACAGCAATTTTATGAAAACTGAAGTTTTATTTCTTTCTTTCTGGTTTATTTAACAACACTTTCATTCAATAGCTTGGATAATAGAGTCAAATGATAAAATGATTAGTGAACAATTAACTGGAAAGAGTGTGGAAGGAAGCAGCTTAATCTGAGATGCTATGTCAGCCTCCATCAGGATAGCCAGTCTTCAGTCTGAGATTTGAATCTGGGATCTCCTGAGTATGAAGCAAAGCACTAACCACTCAACAACATTCAGTGAAAACTGGTAGTATCTCAGACTCACACAAATGCTGGAGACCAGAAGCTCATGGGCATTCATGCTTCAATGATAAAGAAATCCACAGACAGATCTCAAACCAGACTGGAATGTCAGTTGGCTGTCCTCATAATGTATTTCAAGAAACAGTGCACATATAACACAATAAATGCTATGCATGAGTTGCTGACACAGCAGTATGTTAACCCTTCCGCACCGACATCCGTGTACTGCACCGACCCTTTAAATAATCGTATGCCACCGACATCTGTGCAGTTCACCGACCTGCGCAGTGTTAGCTTTGAAGGACGTTGCTAACAAAACGAGGAAAGATATTCCAATTTTCTTTTCAGGAGTACATAGATTAGGGTTTCATCTTTCTATTGGTATAGGAGTTATTTATTTTGGACGAATTTTTAGCACGGTATTTTTATTTTGTATCGTTAGTGTAATAGTTCGTACTTTTGTCTCACTGCGCCTAGATTTCATTGAAATTTTTCAAATTCTAAGTAAGGAAAATGTATAAAACTATATATCTTTCGACTCTATGGTCTTTGCTTGTCTATATGAGTCACTCACTGAAACCCCAGACGAAGGTTTTCCTTGAATGGGTTGCTGTACAGTCTGCTGACACAATGAAGTAGTCAAACAAGAGGGTCCTTTTTTCTTGGAACCAAATGCAACCTAAGAAAATAAACTTACGAATGATACAGAAATCTATGATGTCATAACACTTTCTTCTCTCAGTCGCGCCATAACCATGGCCTCTACAAGTAGGAAAGTTTTACAGGGCGATGAACTAGAAGAGTTCCTTGCTCACGACTCGGAAGTTAGTGAGTTCGAATATTCGGATAGTAGTGAAAACAGTGATAATGAAATTGAAGATCAGGCTGTAGTTGATGCTATCCAAGATCTTAGTATTGAAGATGACGACGAAATAGTGGCGAGGGTTCCAGTGGCGGATTCAGACGAGAGTTATTTTTGGCAAAATATGGATAATTATGATGGCGTTCGCGAACGGTTTTCTGAAAATTCAGGCCCGAGAAATCAGTCTGTCAATGTGCTCGATATAGTACAGACATTTCTATTATTTTTTACTGAGGATTTTGTGAACAATATCGTTCAGGAAACAAACACTTATGCGCAACAATTTATATGTGGGAGGGTTTTTCCATTTAGATCTCCAGCTAGGCAGTGGGTACCAGTGACACTAAATGAAATGTATGTGGTCTTAGCCTTGTTCTTGCTGATGGGTATAGTCAATAAGCCAACTCTAAATTCATACTTTTCAACGAAAAGATTACTATACACTCCAGCATTTCCTGATGTAATTTCGAGAGACAGATTCCAGCTTATATGTAAATTTCTCCATTTCAATGACAATACTAAGAAAGATAATTACCTAGGACCTACAAGACTTTTCAAAATTTTTCCTGTCATTCAACATCTCAACGAAAAATTTCAGACACTCTTCTATCCTGGACAAAATATTTGTATTGATGAATCGCTTACACTATGGAAAGGGAGATTGGCATTCAAAATGTACTTGCCACTGAAAGCTTCAAAATTCGGCATAAAAACTTATGAACTCTGTGATTCCAAATCTGGGTATTTATGGTCATTTATTGTTTACACTGGCAGCGAAACCCAACTAAATTCTTCACTGATCAGAGAAAATACCAATAAAACAACATCTGTTGTTCTACATTTGGTCGAACCGCTCCTCCATAGAGGTCATACTCTATGGATGGATAATTATTACAATTCCCCCCAGTTAGCAAAATTATTAAAAAATCATGGCACTGACTGTGTTGGGACCCTTAGGTTGAACAGAAAGGGTGTCCCAACAACTGTAAAAAACACAAAGTTGAGAAAGGGCGAGATCATAGCTCAGCACGCAGGTCCTATAACTGTTCTCAAGTGGCAAGACAAAAAACCAGTTTCCGTGATCTCTACATTTCACAATGCCGACACACAGACAGATATAAAGAGAAACAAAGAAATAAAAAAACCAAAAATTATAATTGATTATAATGAAATGATGGGTGGCGTTGATTTGAAAGATCAGCTTTTACAGTACTACAACGTGGAAAGAAAAAGACTTCATAAGTGGTACATGAAACTCTTCAGACGCCTTTTGAATGCGACAGTGGTAAATGCCATGATAATTTATAACAAGAATCAGGAAAGACTGACAGACCACTTAGCATTCAGAGTAAATCTGGTAGAAGGGTTGCTGTTGAAGTTTACGGACCAGGAGCAGGCAGCACGTAGAGTACAAGGTCGACGTCATTCATCAGATAACACCATCCCCCGGCTTCGTGAAAGACATTTTATTAGTAAAATTCCCCCATCAGGAAAAAAGGCTAGACCACAAAGGCGATGTGTAGTGTGTACAAAAAACAAAAGAAGAAAAGAAACCGTGTACTGGTGCAGTGATTGTGATGTTGGGCTATGTATTGACCAGTGTTTTCAGGATTACCACACCAAACTCAACTTTTAGCAGTTCGAGTGAGTAAAAAAATATTATTTATCATAATTATATTGAAAAATATATATATAGTTTTGTTCTTCGTTTCTTTATGAATATTTCTGTGAAAATTTTATCTCAATATACCAATTTTTGCGAGAGTTACTAAATTTTTCATGGATAAGTGCATTTTTCTGTTTAATAATTAAATACCCCGTCGGTTTGGCGGTAGGAAATGATTTAAATACTATCCGTCGCGGAAGGGTTAATGGTTCCCAGAGAACACAACTACTGATGCTGAAGAGAAGGCGTATGGCTCCATCTCAATGGGTATCTTAGTCTTCAGAAGCCTCAAATATGTAGATTCTAAAGAGTTCTGATGATAGTGGATGACACATAGAATTACTGGGTTTTTGGACTTTTTCCATCGTCCAGAATTCTAGGTAACAGAGGACACGATGTTTTGGAAATTGGACCTGTTTCTGTCTTCAGGTGAGAAAGGAAGACACCTACTCAGTTGGCCCCTCAGAAAGAGCTAATCTCAATCACTGCCACTTTCAACATGTTATCTTATAGGCTGCATTCAGAGTTGCAATAGATGACAGTCAACATGCGGAGATTCTCGAAGATGAGTGAATGCCTATTGTCCGACAGCACATTCTTGTACTTGGAGAAACTGCTTTCCACATCTGCAGACACAATGGGAGCATACTTGAAGTGTACCAAATCACTAGCAGTAAGTTCTTCAATACTGAAAGTGCTGAAGGACTCTCCTGTCAGAATTCAAGAAATGCTGCATAATGTTTCATAACCTGCATTTTTATCTACAACAATTTTCATTTTTCTTGACACCATATTACCAATGTCCCCTGACACTTTCTCCAAATCACTGGCTACTTTTAGAGCGAGCAAATCTTCTAGCGTTGCTCCTTTCTCCTGTAAGCATTTGATTCCTTCCATCAAAGAACTGCAATTTGCCTTTATGAAGGCCAGCTGTCCTTCCATTTTGCTGCATGAGAACTGTTCCTTAGCAGCATCAACTGCCATCACAATTGCCATTGTCTTCATTGAATCTACAATATTTTTCACTACCTGACAACGATCGCAAATATAAATTGTAGCATCAATCCATGTTCCCCCACCTTGTGCTGATGGGTTTTGGGGGCAGTGGAACACCAGAAGCCATAGACTTAAAACTGCATTTTACGATCTGGAGCCTTGACGAAAATCTTCTATGTCCACGACACAAGAGCATCCACTTGAGGAAATCTTGATCTCACTTCCTATGTCACTCTATGCAGTGTATGTGCTAGGCAAGTAACATGCACCAATTTTGTATAAAACAACTTTATTCACTCGTCTGCTTTTAAAATATATGGGGCTGCATCAGCCACAAAAAGCAAGACGTCGTCGTGTCGCATACCCTCTGGCCACAGTAGAAACATCGACCTGTCAAAGAGTTTACAAACTGTGGAATGATTATCGGATTCTAGCACCTCACTCATAAGCAGACACACTTCACCTGGTCCGCCAATTTCCAAGGTTCCAATGATGACGTTTGCCACGTAGCAAGCCTCTGTATCGCAAGTCTCATCAATGGAAACGAAAATCTTCTTCCCATGCATTTTATTCCTAATCATTTCCAGGATATTGTTGTAGCACTTGGAAAGGTAGTTTTTCCTGAGGGTGGATTCATCCAAGATGGAATGACCACAATTCACTTCCAGAAAATTTTTCAGCTTTTCATTGTTCAGAGCCCAAAACGGAATATTTGTGGACACCAGATCATCACACAGATCTGCGAAAAAATCTGTTGACTTCAGATGAACATTGTTGTAGTAACATTTGCACAGATTTCTTTTTGTTTGAAATTTGCACTGCTCGTATATGCTTGTTGCAGCCGATATGTTGTTGTACCATGGAACATTTTTCTGCTGCTAACTTTGTGTCACAGATCTTACAGTATAAAATGTTACCGTCGGTTGAAAATATATCATCTCCAAATTCAGTTACAAACTGCTTTAAATGACATGATTTAGATGGCTTTGCTTTAGGCATTATGATAAAATGAATCACTCTTTTTCTCACTGAGAAATTTTCATCAACTGTATCTTTGTCTGTACGGTAAGGGTGAGAAATTGAAAACAGATGGAGTTTTGTTGAGCAACAATATGTCATAAAAGCAAGGGATTCTGACTATAAATATTTATAACTAAGCAAATTCCTTTCCACAGAAATTGAAAAGGGGCTGTAGTGTGAGTGACCGCTGTCATACCCTGCTGCCAACTGAAATTTTTTATGATATGTAATGTCAGCACTTTCTGCAAAATGAACAGAAAGGACAGAACAGGATTACAACTTATTATTGCATACTGTGGTAGCATGCATTTGGGGTGTAGCTGCAGGCTGCCTTTGTACAGGCAGGAGAAAGAGAAAGAACACTTTACTTGCACATTATGCACATTTCTGAAAACATATGAAGAAAAATTCCCTAAAACGGCTGAAATGACAAAAAAATACCCTTAAAAGTAAAAAGAAAAAATACCGAAAAATTACCCCCAAACTGAATAAATGACCTAAAAACTAAAAAATGATGAAAAATGACAAAAAAAAAGACCTATAAAAGTTACATTTCTGTAACCAGCAGCTCATTTCGGGGATTTATATATTTACAGGCATCTACTAGGATACAAGGAAAGAAAGATGACATATCATCAAAATCTGGAACCTGATTATCACAATTAGTAAATGAAGCAAAGTACTGTCATGCAGTATGGAGTGACTACAGACAGGGTTTGGACTGGCTATTGGATTTACTGACCACATACACATACATATTAAAACTACAAGCAATTACATTGCCACCACTAATCTCCACGATTCACAAAACACCACAGCAACCACTAAAGTCTTTTCCAGCCTGTTGTGTTTTCCCAGTTGTTTCCTGTTAATGGCTTCTAACAGTGGAGATTCTTCAGCTTCCGCGCTCAAGTCCTCTGTGAATGGCGGCTCCCTTCCAACTGTCCCTTTCCTTCACAACCACACATACAGAACTGACTTGGTTGCGCCAGTTGTCTTCCTTATAACCCCCTTGCATAGCCTGAGTGGAAAACGGTTTCCAACAGTACCTCTACTGTTTCATTCATATCTGCCGCTGTGGAAACGTGATTACTAAGTCGTTGCTTAGAAACGAATGTTGTTTCAGAGCCGTTCACCAGTAATGGCTGTTTCTCTGGCTCCACAGTTCTGTTTTGAGAAAATATGCCACTATAACAGCCGTCAAGATAAAGGAACCCCAAGGCAATCTGAAATCACGCACCCCTTCCATTCATCTGAGCCTGCTGATGACAGGCAAAGCTCTTGAGTGTTTACAATGTGAAATTAGTTTGTACAACAAAGCTTGAAGAGAGAATGCTCTCAAGTGTAACAAGGAGCATAAGCTTCCAAATGTGTAACTTACTTTCTTACACAATACACAATGAGAACATATCCTTGCAAGGTGGTCAATATTCTGTTGAGCCGAAGGGTCCATGGCCTTTCCAAATGGGCTGATATGTTTGTTGAAACCCTTCCACACCTGAGAGGTGGTAGGTGCAGCAACCAGATTACAGGCTGGACAGCTGGAAAATCAGGGTTTTATTCATGGTGGAGGCAGAGATTTTTCTCTTCCCCACTGTGTCCAGACTCACTATTTAATGGGTACCAGGAGAGCCAGTGTGTGCAGTTGAACCTCTAGTTAGTGGAGATTAAGAATGTATGGAGCCATACCTCCACCTCCCATGTCTTTATGTCATGTATCTTACTTACACAGAAGACAACTCTACCTTTACCTTATCTTCATGTCTAGCTACAATGCACAGTACACATTTTAGCCTAATTATGTCAGCTCTTCATATTTCTTTAATGAGTAGGTTCAGGTAACAAAATTGCTGATGAGTTCTAACTTCTGGGATAAAACACCATACAGTCTAGCGAAAGTCAGCCAGTGCTGTACCCCAGAAGACAGAACTCTTCAAGATCACCAGTGTGAGAACCTGAAGTCCAACAAGATCACTGATGATTAACAGCAAATACTGAATTGTTACAGGTTCAATTCAGAGTTGAACATACCTCCATTTTTACAAATCAAACAGTTTAAAAAGCAATATTAGAAATTATTTACAGTAACAAAATTTTGCTGTTTCTTTTCTAGCTAAAGAGAAAACCCTAATTAGGCTTCAGGCAATAATCTATAATATTTTCCATCCTTACATGCTGCAGTTTGATAATACTGGACATTAGATCTGATAAATCCATGTTGTACAACATGTAGAATCTTGCTAGATGCAAAATACAGTTCATGTCTGTAGGATTTACAAGATTAAGTAACTCCAAGGCACTGCGCAATCGGGCACCTCGTCCATTCATCTGAGTTCGCTGGCGACCAGCAACCTCTAGGTTGTTTGCCATACGTTCAATAACCTGATAAAGCAAATAAAACATACTGAATACATACTCACTATGACCAAAAACTATGTTCTATTTTGCATTAAAATCATCTCAGGCAGATACATCAATGTTGCGATAAAAACCAAAGTTCTGGAGACCTGCTCTATCTCCATCACCAGGGTCATTTACTGTGGAAGCTTCATATCTAACATAATATGAATTTCTTTTATGTGCAAATACAAAAGGTACAGATATGTTAAACAGTCACTGTGAATACAAACGATATGCTCTATAAGGGTAATAAAACAATATAAAATAATACAAGTTCCTCTGAAAATCCTTAAAGAGATAATGCAAAATAATTACTCAAACATCCCAAAATTTAAGAGATCAAAGTTAACCACTTTCATATACAGTGGAACCTAGCTTAACGAGCATAATTCGTTCCAGAATCTTACTCGTAATGCGAAACACACGTTAAGCGAAACAATTTTTCCCATATAAATTAATGTAAAATACGATGTGTTCCATGCCAAAAAAAATACTCAAAAAATTTTACACATTACGTTTATTCAAAGAAAATTATATATACAGTGTTAAGGAGCGTGAATCATCTTCATCTTTTCTTCTATGCGGAATGAACCAACCTGGAATGCAAATTCGATTTGCAGAAAACAAAAAAAAAAATGTAGCATGTTTAGCGTGTCATGCTACAAATAAATTCATGTGGGTCTCAAATTCCGAAGAACCCTTTATTGGACACTTTCTTTCTACAACCATGAGCACAATTACTATTCGCTGTAACACTTCAACTGTCTTCTGCGGCGGACGTTCCAAGTCTCGCTTCTAAGACGGCTGGACAAAGACTGACTTCTTAGACGGCTGGATAAAGACTCTCTTCTTAGACGGCTGGATAGAGACTGACTGCTTCTCGCCGAAGCTGGGCTATTTATCACCATGGCCGCTGCTATGCAAATGAATCCTCTGTTATAGCAGTGGAAACGTTGCTTTGTTGGTTCCGCGATTCCTACGCAATGACCAAATCGTGCAAATCGTTGATGTAGACCGATTGTATGTGCATGCTAGATCAGCCACGCTCGCACCTCGTTCTTGCTTTTCAATGATTTTACATTTCATTTCTACGGTTATTTTTATTCTCCTGTGGCTGTCGTTTTGCGGCTTTTTCTTCGCGGACATTTTTGCAAGGGTATTAAACTTTGCACCAAAAAAAAATCACAAATAATATGTCTGAACACAAGTTTGGAAAAATGTGTGACCACAAGCGACACTAAGATGCTAGCGGAACGAGCGCTAAACACAGACTGATGTAGCAAGCGCACAATCCAGGACTTCCCTTCTCGTCACTCGTTACACGAAACATCGCTCGTTAAGCGAGTCATATTTTTACAATTTGTTTTGCTCATTATGTGAATTACTCGTTATGAGAGGTGCTCGTTAAGCGAGGTTCCACTGCATACTAAAACTAAATTTCCTTATTTTGAGTTCAAGCAAGTTTAACCCTTTGGCGCAGTCATTTAAATTCCGCGGCCGCGTCTCCGGCGGTAATATATTCAGCCGGCCATTTAAATTTTGCTCGAAAATGATTTATTCATCATTGTTCTTAAAATCTATGAGATAGGAACATGAAACTTTCACTAAAATGATCTTAAAAGGTGGTTTTATAACCTTACCTTATAATATGAACCCCCTTTATATCTTCAATGGAAGCATGTTATTTAGTATTTGAGCAGAGAATGGTACGCCTTGAAGGATGAAACTTTCACTAAAATGATCTTAAAAGTTGGTTTTATAACCTTGCCTTATAATATGAGCACCCGGTATCTCGGCTATGTAAGCAGGTGACGCCTTGAAGCATTAGTCTAAACACAG
>NW_019718650.1:169827-169958 GCF_002891405.2 Cryptotermes secundus
AGTGTTCTGCCTTAATTTGTGGTGTTTTTCTAAGAACTGGGTGCTATGTACTGTGCAAAATCAATCGATCTTGCAAGAATAAATTTTTGGACATCCCTCTTCTAAGAATTCCAATTGAGTGTGTTAGTGTG
>NW_019718650.1:169996-178113 GCF_002891405.2 Cryptotermes secundus
ATGTCTCTGCTGTTTATAACTTCATAGGAAAGAAAACACGCTAGTCATAGCAGTTTCAATGACGAAACCTCTCCCAAGAGCTACAGGAATTTTGCTGCAAGACAGGCATATGTAACGATGACTTATCGCAGCTGAACTCGTGGCTTATTATACTCTGTTCTACTGACAACAGGCCAGCGAAAAATCTAACAATCTACAGCAAAACCATCAATTATTATGGGCGTTATAACATAGGTGTGCAGCTGGACGAAACATACACGTCGAACCCCCCCAGACGATTTAAATACCTGACGAAACATACACGTCAAACCACGCTGAACGGTTAAAGGAAGTCTGTCACAGGGTACGACTATACACATAACACAAACTGTTCAAGATGTCAGACTGTCATTTGCCAGATGTTACTTTAGACTTTCCTTTCTTATTACCAGTCTAATCAAATCTATCACTGCAACTGCTAACAGGATATTCAAAACTTGTTGGTCAACAGGAATAATGTTTGTCCACTCAGTTGTCATAAATGCAAAAATGTGGCTCATGACTGCTGTACAAATACCCAACACCTATACATTCTCTTTTGACTGGAGAAATAAGTCAATCATCAGTTTGTGACCACCTTCATACAATTTACCTGAACAGGAGTAGCTGGACTGACACTCATCCCTCGCATAGGACACTGACTGTCAGGTGAATATCGTGGGCAGCTACGCTTTGTAAGAAACTGTCCACCATTGAACACATCTATGTAGTAGTAAGGACTAAGTTCTCCAGATTCTTCTGTGCTATAAATGTAAAATCTTTTGACAACCAGTGAGACTGAGCATAAAATGGAACATCCTAATAAACTCTCAATATAAAAATAGCTCATCATCCTACTAAGAGAAGAAGTGTAATGCATCATACAAGCTTTTTCATATGTATTATATGGCAAGAAAAAATAAAGTTGCACTGTCTATCAATAAATACTTTGGCTTATAGAACTGTTTCTAGGCAATGACCATGAACCAAACAACAAGACAACAACCACTGCAAGGAAGCAGGTTCTTAACAAGTAACAGTTGAACTAAAACAATAGAGGAACTGTTGGAAACAGTGTTGTCTACATGAACCGTGCAAAGGAATTATATAATGAGGACACCAGTCGAGCTACAACCAGTTGAAAGTCAGGCTGTGAAGAGAAGACTAGGAGGTTTGTGTGAAGTGGGCACCAGCCTGGGAGTTTGTCAGTTGAAGCAATAAGAGAATTGTATGGGAGTACGTGACAAGAAGACTTAGTTGGTTCAGTTAAGACAGAAGGTGAAAAATCTCCACTGTTAAAATCTGTTATCAGGAAAGGTTTTGTGAAGACAGGGAAGACTTCACTGTAGTCACAGTGATATTTGGAGCGTGTAATTCAGCGAGCCTGTTATAGTTACTGTGTTTAAATATGTTGCCAGGAAATGATTAGTGGAGATTGCAAGAGACTGAGAAGACTAGTTTGTGTTCTCTAGTGATTTGTAAAGTGTGTGGAGATCAGCGATGGTGCTATAATTAAGTGTAGTTATGAGCTGCATGTTAAAGCGGTCAATAAATCCCATCTCTGATAAAAAAACAGTGTCAACAGTCATTCTTAACATGTGCCAATATAATTTAATAATTGTGGCTGTTTTTGATAAAGTCTTGTATTTAAACTATGGCTGTTTTTCATAAACTCTTGTATTTTAACCATCATGAGAAATAAAGTTATCACATGTGTGCCTGTCAAATGGACAAAGCTAAACCAACATACACAATTTTGTTAAGCTTACTTAAAAATTCTACAATTTTTGCTTGTAAGTCTTTTTAAATCTTAAGTATCTGAATACAAATGATGATAAAAATTTACATTATTTTAATTCAAAAAAGATATTTCCATTATTCTTACTTGTATTTCTCTCTCCAGCGGAGCAGAAAGTGGGCTGGTAAACTAACAGGCTCACACTTTACTCCAAGCCTCCTTGCCACACTTTCAAACACAATGCTTAATGTGATTGGAATTCCTCTACGATCCTCCAGTACCTGTTCACAAAAACTATTTGAGCTCTAGCCATTACCTTACATTACTTCTTATGCCATATTAAATTACAATGGGACACTGTGAAGTATATGTTCAAAGATATAATATTACTAGAATTTGCACAGTTGACTTTATCTCAGTATCAGCCTCATTTGTAATTTAATTTTGTGGTAGTGCTAGGAATAAATATCATGAAACTGACACTACAGCAGAACATTATTATATTTCCACACTGCAAAATGCAACTTTGTTTTTCTTTAAACTACAAGCTATAGCACACATGTGCACCTGCTCTGGCAAATGTGTGCACACATGCATATGCACACTCTTGTACATAATCTGCACTATATCCAGGATTTACTATATTATATGGAGGACCTGATACAGAAGGAAAAATTTAGAGTTCCTTGCCAGTTGTAATATATTAAATTGGATAATTTTATGTTTTCTGTACATACTTTATTGATGTAAGAGTTTACTGCTGAATAGTACATCTCATTGTTGCCATGAAAACCCATGTGCTGGAAAAGCACAGTGCACATTGCTGAAATAATCTGTTGTGATTCAAATGGCCTCCACTGATTGCCGCTGATAGTTTTGTTTCTCCACAGTTCCAATCTGTCCATAGGTACACTAAATATTGGGTGGTTATTATGTTCCATGAATAGTTTTCTTTTGACCTCCACAGCAATATTATCCAACTGAGCTGCTATGTCCTTATATGTCACGTCCACCATTGGCTGACACCACTGTGCTACAAGCACAGCCCCTTTTTCCAGTAACTGATCTTCGGGATCCAGAGCCAAAAAATCTTGCCACTCTTCCTTCAAATGCTGTTGCCGAACATAATGCATTACTTTCTCTGCATAATACTTCTGTGTTAAATTTGAGCACCTACAAATAACACGAGTATTTCAATACAATACACTTCATAGGATTTGAGACTCTCACAGTGGTGGTTATGAAGACTACTTTCTTCTGGGATATAACAATCTGTAGTCTGTTGAAAGTTAATAAACTTTTGAAGGCATATATCGCCTCCATCTTCAGGGTCAAAGAATAAGTTGAGCAAGATACCAGTGAGAAAGCTGTCTTATTCTTCAACCCTGAAGATGGAGGCAATATGTTCCTCTGAAACGCTGGTTGTCATTCAATGAACTATGTGGCATTACATATTACAAGATGGTACTCAGACGTCACACTTGAGAAGTACCTACAAAGGATTAAACATATCATAATTGTGCAATGGACTTATTTATTTCTGAGCATCAGCTATCCTTTTTTAAAAAAAAATGTATGCAGAAACTTTTCACCTGTGACTTTGGAAAGCTGGTGTTTCAAGGGGCACAAATAACACTCTGAAAATCTGTGAAACATTTTTCACCAACAAATTTTTTGAACAACTGTAACTGAATTCATATAACGGAAAAAAGTGCCATTCAAATTCTTTAATGTGGCCTGGTAAAGCAGGGACAGCAAGTGGAATTTATGTTGTGCTTGGGGTGATTTCATGTTAATGGTGATACCTGCCTGCACTTTGTGGGCTAGCATACTAACTTGAGTTACTGAAGGAACATAAATTATATCTTCATATTAAGAAGTTACTGATAATGATAACGAAAATGTGATGTAACATACATAATTCCTTCAAGATTTAAATACTATGCTGCATGAGTAAAGACAGGGCATAGGAACCAAAGAATAGTACTGAAGATCAATGAAATAAACAGACCAACTTATTTGAAAGAGGTATAAGATTTCAATCAGTGAGATTTTATATTTAATGACACGATAAAGAAAGAAATGTTAACTGCTCCACTACAACAGCTGCCATCATCTGCATATGCATGTGAAAGCAAATGACATGTAAAACCATAAAGAAAATATTTTGAAAACACGTGTATGATCATACACAAATTATTTACATCAATTTATATTTGCTGGTTACAAAAATAATACTTATGAAAACAGAATCTGTTGCAATACTTGGAGCAAAATGCAATAAACCTAATACTCTTTCTTAAATGTGTAATGTCACCACTGTAATCACTATTCTTGGCCAGTGACAACTTAAGACCCTAATAATGTTGGCATTTAACTAGGGCCTAGAAATAAAACAAGATAAATTACACACTTACACATCATCATCATATACAATGCTCATGAGTTCATTCACCATAAATTCATAACCATATTCATTCATCTGCTTCATTTTACCAAAGTCAGAAAGTTCTGAATTGGAAATCTCCTCTCTTTTGTGAAATTTCCAGGACATCTCCGCCAACAGGTGCCTAAGATCCCTACTAAAACACAGCCGAATCTGGTACAAACATTGCCAAGAAAAAGACCTCTGATTGTCAAAGACATCTCGCAGATCAGGCCACCTGTAAAAAAAAATACAAGCGTAATACAAATAAACACAATACATGACTGAAGAACAAGCATAAGACATATGGTACACTTAATACTTATATAAATGAGAAATCCTTTATAATTAATTCACAATAAGTTTTACAATTCCATACATACAAAAGATGTTGCTATAAATTAAGGTTTACAAATTCATCAAGACAATAGGCAGGTGACAAAAGGAACGCATTTAATGAGAAACAAAATTGTGTTCTGTTAGTGGATAGACCTTTATTTTCTATTGGGAGCTTGTTACACAACATTGTATTTATGCATCCTGTTGCATGAATGTATTACTTTTATACACGTGTATTTCCGTCTTAAATGCAACATATTATCTATCATCCTTCTTCCTCACTATATGTTTCAGCCATATACAGCCATCATCAGGTGCTGTCTATCTTGATAAAATTGTTCAACAAAGTTCTATATCACATGTGAACATGACATTTAATAATTAATATGAATTAAGCCTGGAATTAAAATTAACATTTTAATGTTATATCCACTGTGGTCAGCATGCATTCATTTAAAAGATATTTCCTTGAGAGTATTTCTGTCAAGCAATAATTTCAGCAAACAGAAAATAGAATTAGAATTAGGAATTAGAACTGAGCAATTGCAGCGAGTCATAGACAACAGAGATCTAGGGGCCCCTGATACTGTCGTAATTCATGTAGGCACTAACGATCTAAGACGAACTGGAAATCTGGATTATGTGATGGGTGATGTATATGCTCTGGTGAAGAAGGCTAAGACTAAGTTTCCTCAAGCCACTTTAGTTCTGAGTGGCGTACTTAGGCGCAGAGACGTGTCGTGGCGGCGTATTGGAGCATTAAACGATAGATATGACTGGGTAGCGAGGTCACTAGGAGTTACATTTGTGGACCCAAACAGTTGGCTTGAGGACTGGGACTTTGGCAGGGATGGACTACACATAAACAGTAGCGGAGCGAGGAAACTAGGCCAGCTGTATTCCAGAGTGTGTGACTTCAGCGGCCGAGTGCAAAATCGGAACAAGTGACTGCTGCTGAGGGTTAACAATGAGGGAACGCCTGGAAGGATGACGAACACGATTACCGAGGATCCGACGCTAACCGGGGCGGCGACAAGGAGACAGGAAGACATAAGTGATGGATCTGTAGCTACGGGAGGGGCACAGAAGATAGAGGGCAATTCTTTGGTTTTGCTTCAGGTAAATTGCAGGAGTATTCTTAATAAATCTTTAGAATTTTGGAATTGAATTGATACATATAATCCCGATGTTATAATAGGTACGGAGTCATGGCTCAGAGAGGAAATTAGCAATGCCGAAGTTTTTAGGGACGAGTACACAACTTTCAGGAGAGATAGGAATACTCGAGGTGGTGGAGTGTTTATTTGTGTAAAGAATTACATTGCTTGCGTGGAACTATGGGTGGACGAGGATTTCGAAATGATTGCAGTTGAAGTGAAAGGCAGAGACCCTAAATGTACATGGGAAATTGTAGGCATCTACAGAGCTCCGAATGAGGATATGCGGGTTATAGAAAGACTGGCAGCCCGAGCCGATTCTTTAGGAAATTTTACAAAGCGTAGCATTACAAGTATTGCAGGAGACTTAAACTTGCCCTACGCCGATTGGAATGGAAACGTGCAATGCACTAGTGGAGGTCAGGAATCTGTAAATAGATTGGTGTGGGAAAGTGGGTACACGCAGGTAGTAAACAACTCGACACGAGGGGATGCATTGCTGGATGTATACTTAGTCCAGCCGGAAAACCTGTTTACCTCTTGCAGCGTTATACAAGGGATCAGTGACCATTGTGGGGTGTTATTAGAAGTAGAATGGGAAGAAACATACTGTCGGCCAGAAGTAGAAAGACTGGTACAGGTGTACCACAAAGCAGATACCATAGGTCTACAAACTTTTCTCCGGGATAAATTTGTAATATGGGCAAGCAATGGTGGATGCATTGAGGAAGTATGGAATAATTTCAAGAACATAATACTTCAGTGTATCGAAAGATTTATTCCACATAGAATACTTAGAAAACATTCAGACCCTGACTACTACAATAAGGAAGTGAAAAAATTAAAATTAAAGGTCAGAAAAGCATATAATAGAAGAAAATTAGGGGAGCAGTATTGAGAGGAACTGAAGCGATTATCCAAGCAAAATGCACAGGAGATATTTTTAAGGACTGTATTAAAAAATGAAGGTAACTGCTGGACTGAGTTCTATAAGTATGTAAAAAGACGCAAAGGAAATAGGGAAAATATTCCTGCAATCAAAGATGTTAATGGACGACTCGTTACTGATTCGATAGAAAAGGCTAACTTCCTCAACTTACATTATTCTTCCGTATTCAGCAGTGAGCGTAGCATCCCGCAAATACAGCACGATATCTCAGGGGAACTCTTCACAGTTAGTACGAAAATTATTAGGAAAAGGTTAACAGCGATAGGTAAGAACAAATCAGTAGGGCCAGAGAGCATTTCTGGCGAAATTCTAAAACTGGGTGGGGAAGCCATGATTCCATACCTGGCGCGATTACTGGATGTGACAATTAATAATGCCGCTATTCCCAGTGATTGGAAACAGGCCATAGTGGTTCCTGTTTACAAGGGAGGTGATCGATCGCTGGTCTCCAATTATAGACCCGTCAGTTTAACCTCAGTAGTATGCAAGCAAATGGAACACGTTATAGCATCGTACCTGAGGAAAATATGGGATAAAAATGACTGGTTATTTGAGGGTCAGCATGGCTTCAGGCCGGGATATTCATGTGAAAGTCAAGTAATCACGGTCTACCAAGACATTGCAGACTCACTGGATAACGGAAGTAGGATAGACACAATTGTAATAGATTTTTCGAAGGCCTTCGATTTAGTTTGTCATGATCGTCTGCTTATGAAAACTGCGGCCTCAGGAGTGGACTCAAGGGTAGTTATACGGATAAGGGAACTCTTTTTGGGCCGTATGCAGAGAGTCAGAGTAGGAGGGCAACTATCGGAGGAAGTCAGAACGTCAGGAGTACCACAAGGAAGTGTGCTGGGCCCACTAATGTTCCTCGCCTACGTCAATGATATTTGGAAAAATATTGAGTCAACTATTAGGATATTCGCGGATGACTGTATAATATATAGGAAAATTAAAAATAATAATGATAAGGAAAAATTGCAGATAGATCTGAACAGACTTGGGAAATGGGCGGTTGAAAATGAGATGAAAATTAATCCAACTAAAAGTAAGGCAGTTTGTTTCATGAGGGCTCGAGTAACGAAGCCACTAAATTATTCGTTAGGGGGCACAGTAATCCCAGAAGTGAGCAGCTGTAAATATCTGGGAATAATTTTACGCAGTGACCTAAGCTGGTCTGATCAAGTTAATTACACTGTGAAAAGAGCCTGGAAGGCACTTAATTTTACAATGCGTATTCTAAAAAAGGGAAATAGCAGAACTAAAAGTCTAGCATACACATCTTTAGTGCGTCCAATTCTGGAATATGGGGCGGCGTGCTGGGATCCTTACAGGGAGGGACAGATAAATGCGTTAGACCAGGTGCAAAAGAAAGCGGCTAAATTTGCACACCATAGGAACGAATCGAACTGGGAAACCTTGACAGAGCGCAGAAAGATAGCTCGCATATGTGCTCTCTTCAAAGCATACACGGGAGAACGGGCTTGGAAG
>NW_019718650.1:178292-205782 GCF_002891405.2 Cryptotermes secundus
TTGTTGTGTTTTGTGCATTGTGTTTTGTTTGAACGTGTTGTCACTTAGTGTAATGTGTGTTACTTGTCTGTTGTGTCCTACTGTGTACTACTGCCACCGGGCTAAAACCCAATTGCAGTATAATATATAATATATATAATACCAGATGATTAGGGCTGTATACAGGTGAAACATGCAGTGCGGGAGAAGGGCGACGAGATAATAAGTTGCATTTAAGACAGAACTATACATGTACATAAGTAACTGTTACATAAATTCGTGGATAATATACACCTTTCAGTAAACTGTAAGATTACCAGTTGGTCTGTGGAAATTATGTCAGTGCCCGGTGCAGATAGTATGGTGCTCTGAATTTGAAGAATTACATATTTATAAACTATATCATTAAAGCAATATACTCAATAGGCATATTAAATCTCTTAAATACACCTCGACATGATTTCTCTGAGCACCAGCAATAATTGCTCATTTTATACCAAAGTATACTTTATTACCATCAGCTCAATTTTCCCAGGTTACACCATATGATATGACAGGCTAACTGAAAGTGTCCAAAATATATTGCCCTTAATAGTTCTAAGTTCAAAGAAATGCAAGTAATGAACCCCTTATCTGCCAAACATCAAAGAAGGAAAAGATGTTACTGAAATTTTAAGCAGCCAGTGCTACAAAAAAAATTAATGTATAGGAAAACACCCACACCAGCTGAATTTTTATGCAGATTGTTAAAATAAGGTGTATCACACATTATGGGACTGAAGATCTTCCATTTACTTATGCTCAAGCCACAGATCAAGCAAATGTGCTCCAAAAAAAAAGGTGGATTTCAAAATGACACATGCATAGTAGTGATTCAGAAAGATGGACACAATTTCAATTGAAGAAAGTAGTCTTCTGGGATTTGGCACCGTGTATATGTGGTGTTAACCGACGTTTCAGAGGAACGTATCGCCCCCATCTTCAGGGTAGAAGAAAAAGTATAAGAAATCTGCAAGCGACAACACCGTGAGAAACGGTAAAGCAGACTGTCGGTTAACACCACATATACACGGTGCCAAATCCCAGAAGACTGCTTTCTTCATAGTCACCGCCATGAAAGCCTCAAATCTTAACAATTTCAATTGGCTATATTTCCTGAATTATATGTTGCATCTGACTTCTGTAAATTACATTTGATTATGCATACATGGAAGTTTATAGATGTTCAATGTGCCCCCTCCTGCTGCACGGACAACATCTAGACGGTAGCTGAATTCATCCCACACTCGATGACAAATATCTTGCGTCACTGAGTTCACCGCAGCTGTGATATGGTTTCTTAGGTCATTCAAATTTGTGGGAAGAGGTGGTACGTAAACTCCATCTTTCATGAATCTCCACAGGAAAAAGTCACAGGGTGTGAGATCAGAAGACCTCGGTGGCCAGAACTGAAGTGCCAGGTCTTCATTCCCCATGCGACCTATCCATCGTTGAGGTAGTTTCATTCAGGAAACGTAGAACATTCAGGTGCCAATGGGGTGGAGCTCTGTCTTGCTGGAAAATGTAATCTCCTGAATCTTCATTCATTTGATAAACAAGCCAGTTTTGCAGCATTCTAAGATACGTTACTCCAGTAACTGTGTTTTCATAAAAAAAGGTCCATAAACCTTTGTTAACGATACTGCACAGAACACATTAACTTTTGGGCTGTCCCTCACATGTTTGATTGTTACACAAGGATTTTGTAGCCCCCATATGTGAACATTGCACCTGTTGACTTTCCCACTTAGGTGAAACATAGCTTCATCACTAAAAATTACATGAGGCAGAAACAATTCATCTTCCATGTTTTTGAGCATACAGTCACAAAATTCTACATGCTTTACCTTATCGTTTGCACAAAGAGCCTGTACCAGTTGTAGGTGGTATGGTTTGTACACTATCCAGCGCCTCAATACATGCCAGACAGTTGTTTGCGATAGTCCAAGTTCTCTACTAGCACTACGGGTTGACTTCATTGGGCTACGCTCAAAGCTCACTTGAACGCGCTCCACGTTCTCCTCCGATACATGCGATCGGCCCGGGCTTTTACCCTTACACAGAGAGCCAGTTTCGTCAAATTGTTTATTCCAACGATAAATGCTCTTCCTTGTTGGAGGTTGGATGTTAAACTAACGACGAAATGCACGCTGCACCACAGTCGCAGACTCACTTTTACTGAACTCACAAATGCAAAAAATCTTGTGTTGCATAGTAGCCATCTCGCTTACAACTGACGCGGTGCTGGAGTGCTCTAGCAGTAGTATTAGAAACTTTACAAGATCCTCTTTCAAATGTACTTTACAGAATTCTAATGCAACATATAGTTCAGGAAATATAGCCAATTGAAATTGTGTCCATCTTTCTGAATCACCCTGTATTGAAAACATTTTGAAAAATATGCCAAACATCTTCGAAAAGTGTGTTATGAAAAGATTTTTGTGAATCATGAAGCTTGAGAGGCACCCTTGGATGAGATTTTCTTGATGATACCCAGAGGTTTGAATGGCAAAACATGTGCACACGATGACAGACTCAAAAATAGGTAAGCCTTCATATCAACAATGATCACTGAACCACGACCACTCTTTCTTTACCTTTTCTATGAGGCTCTCTTCTTTAAACACATTTGTATACACAACTCAGTCAATGACAACTGACACAAATTCTAAACAACATACAAGCTAAGCAGGTTGAGGTATATGTCATTCAATACATGCAGACTGAACCCAATTACTACCTGCCTATTTCAAAAGGTCTTCAAATTTTATAGCTGCACATTCAGTATTAAGCAGAAAACTGAAATTTGGTACATTCATCATCAGAATGTAATTGCAAGAAAATGTTAATATCACACATGTTTTCACAACTCATGACATGGTCCAAGAAATTTTGTGTATATACACTGTCTGCTATGGCATAATTCGAAGCAGATTGCTTTAAACAGTGATGATTCAGATATGCTACATTACCTGTATTATTCATTACATTTAAGTGACCCACACTATCTTCGGAAAGGCAGGTGCTAATAAATAAGCTTACATGTTTAAAAATATGCAAGTTTAATAAATACAAACATACATACATATCCTTTATTTTCCATAAATATCCATACAGGCAACAGACCCAGGATGTGGAAATAGTCATATCAGATACATACACAAAGTAACATAAGTTACATACTGAAGATCACCTACATTAATTAATTAACATATACAATAATATGAGGTAAAAAGATAATATCTTGATTAACAGACATAATTTAAAAGTAACTACAATATAACTTTCTGCATCTCTTATACTAACTATATGGTTAAATGTTCATGGTTTGAATACAAGAAATCGTAAGCAATTATATTTGCCAAACTCGAATCTTTCTGCTTTTCAGAAAGGTACTATGTTTACTGCTATTAAACTATTCAACAGATTGCCCATAAACATTCAAAGCCTTAAAGAGGATAGAATTAGTTTTAAAAATAAGCTGTTTTTATATCCTATGAATAATTCCTTTTATACAGTTTCTGAATATGTGGAGCATAACACAAACAATCAGTTTTAATTATTTTGTTATCTGTGTGATTGTTTAAATTTTTGTATGATGACCTTCATGTCCATTTGTTTGGACTTGTGAAATGAAATGTACGTATGTACGTACAATGGGGTACCCAAAAGAAACCGAACTAATTTTTTTGTGGGCAGAGCTTTTGTAGTACCGCGTTTTGCCACTATGAGCGCATAAAGCTAACATTCCTGAGTCGATAAGCCGACTACCGTTACTTCAGAAGGTAAGGACTAGTTTCAGCAGAATTTATAGTGACAACTGTTTTGTGTGATCGTTGTTTTTGCAATGGCTGATTTTCATGAACAGCGCGCGGCGGTGAAATTCTGCTTTTTGCTCGGGAAAAGTGGAACAGAAACTCTTGAAATGTTAAAAACGGCATACAAGGACGATGCTATGGGGAAAACTCAAGTGTTTGGGTGGTTTTTCCCATTTCAAAAATGGTGAAATGTCAATTGATGACAAACCTCATTCTGGTCGTCCTTCCACGGCTCGAACACATGAATATGTTGAAAAAATTCGTGAAATCATCAAGGAAGATCGATGACGGACCATTGAAGAAATTGTGGGGCTGTCAGGAGTGACTTGGCGCTCAGCGGCCAGAGATGTGGCAGTCGGATGACTGGTTTTTCCATCATGACAATGCCCCTGCTCACACAGCCCTGTCTGTACGACAATTTTTGACCAAAAATGGTATAACCCGTTCCTCACCCTCCATATTCACCCGACCTTGCCCCGTGTGACTTTTTTTTTGTTTCCTCGAATGAAAAGAGACATGAAAGGAAAAAACGACGGAGGCTCTGTCAAGCATCTCAAAAGATGAATTTAGACAATGTTTTGAAAAATGGAATAAAAGACTAGACAAGTGTATTAGTGTAAGTGGAGAGTACTTTGAAGGTGATTGAAGGTTTGTGCTTAAAATTTGAATAAATAAGTTTAAAAAAAATAAGTTCGGTTTCTTTTGGGTACCCCCTCGTATGTATGTATGTATGTATATTAAAATACGGTGTTAAAACATTCAAATTTATGTACACTTGTAATTAAAATACTCATTTAATGCATAAATAGAGTTAGCATGTAATAAATCTGTTTAGGGAACATTCAAATGATTTCTGGTTATTAGATAATTGTTTGAGCTCTTTAGGCAGATGATTGTAGATTTTACACCCGAATAATATGCACCCTTCTGAACTTTAGTAAGTGAAGTACTCGGTGGAAATAGGTTAACATTCTGTCTGGTACCAATATTACGTACCTCCATATTTCTTGTAAACAGATGTATGTTATTTACAGTATGTTGCATCAAGGAATATTATGTATTGAGAACACAAAGGCAGAATTTTCATTTCCTTGAAAGAGTCTCTACATGAATCTCTTTTCTTTAATCCCATCATTATCCTTATAACGTTCTTTTGGATCATAAAAAGTTTTGTCATGTAAAAAGAATTGCCCCAGAAGATAATTCCATATGTCATCACAGAATGTATATAAGCAAAATAAATCATTCTTAAGCTACTTAATGATATCATAGGCTTAACTGTTCTCATAATAAAGCAAGACAAACTCAATTTAGTAACAAGGTAATCAATATGATTCTTCCAACACAGCCTATTAAGCCTATTATCAATATTTAGGCCTAAAAATTGATACACTCTAAGTTAGTCGGTAAATTTTGATTAATATTATTATGCATATTATGATCCTCATAGTTCATTAAAGTGAACTGGAGAGTGTGGGTTTTATGAATATTTAATTTTAACAAATTGGTTCTGAACCATGTATTAATATTGCAAAATATTCTGGTCATGGTTGATTTGTAGTCAGCGTATTCCGAAGTAGTCACTATTATACTTGTATCGTCTGCATATAAGAATATGTTTGTTCCATTAATTGAAACTTTAGTTATATCATTTATATACAAGAGGAAAATAAGTGGGCCAAGAACTGAACCTTGCAGTACACCAAATTTTACTTCTGCCGAACTAGAAAAGCTATTAATAGAACCGTTAGGGCCAAGGGCTACTCTCTGATATCTTCCATTCAGGTAAGATTTAACTAAGGCACCAAACTTGCCAGTTATTCCATAAAACTCTAATGTTTTGATAAGTATATCATGATTGACACGATCAAAGGCTTTGTGTAAGTCGCAAAATATTCCTGCAACAAATTGTTTATTATTCATATTATTTATTTTTACCCAAAGAAAAATATCACATGAATATATGAAGTTTCACTGATCGACTTTTAAATTTTAAGGTCCCTGTAAGTAAAACAAAAAAAAATACAAATAAATAAATAAATACACAAATTGCTGTACTGTTGATATGACGAAAAGGTGAGAAACAGAGATCGTCGGTGAATAGTAGTGAATTTTGTTATGGACCAGTTGATACATTTTGTGAGGTCAATTAGTGCCACATAGTACAATTAGTGTGTTAAGAGATAAAGCACGTGAACTCTTGCGTTACTTTATTCGACATTCCATCAAATTCTCCACAAATAAGAATATCTAACTAATTCTAAATTGTAATCAACTGTAAACAATTGTAACTATTGTAATTTTAATCTTACTCATATATTAAACTGTTAATATTCAGAATTAACTTGACTTGTCCTATATCATGTACAATGATCTACAGCGACGAAATCAATCAATCATTAAAGTAAGACCTAGGACTACCAATAGCCGAAACAATCTACGCACCCACCACCTAACGTCAGGAAATTTTCCTTTATTTACTTTACTACGACTTAAATTACAACTAATCGAATAAGCAAAAAAAGAAACCACTTAAAACTCTATTTAAAACAGGCATTGAAAGTAAGGTAATTCCATAAACCAGAAAATAATTGGTTTGCAAACGTACCGCTGAAGAAACTTCGTTTTCCATAGTTTGTTACTGCTGCTTACTAAATTTCTAAATTTTGTACACGTTGAGCCAAAATTGCACACATCTGCGGCTGACATTATATCACTTTCAAGAATATATTCTAAAACCTCATTTGGGAGATACGATATCAACACATCAGACGCCATTGCACCAATTGTCAAACAACGACGATGTCATCGGTTACAGTGAGCAGAAGAATGAGAAACCTGCCATCATTGCTTAGCAACGGCGAGTAAACAGTGTGGACAGTTCCCGCAGGTGTTTCGTTCTGCCCACACACCAAACTGAAATCACGGTGGCCGTGATTGATCCGTGGTCATGGTGTACCACCCAGCAACTTTTCTTTAAAATTTCCGTAGACATTTACTACTAACTGCAGGCCAGGTTTTATATAAAAAATTAACGAGTAGAACAAAATCACTGATTCATTATAACAGCTGATACAAATGTTCACAGAATGTGTATGCTTTCTCGTATTGTCACAATTATGATCACTGATCAACAAACATATGGGATCTAAGGTGTTCATGGAAGTGATGGTTGTATTACGCCCTGAAGATGAAAGCAGTATGTTCATATGAAACATATTAGACCACAACACAGTGGCACATACGGCGTCGTTATGTAAAACGCTAAAGTAAATTAAACCATGGTATAATCATGAAGACCACAATGTGGACAGCTACAAGCACTACAAAATTTTGGATGAGGGGGCCCACAAAAATTATGAATAATATTAGATAAGTTAACACCACGTCCCATGGATACAAGTACTCCATGATGGCATCTTTATATTGCATTGTAGTTTGTGGTAAAGATAAAGGTAACTTTGTCCATGTGTTCTATTAGTTACCGTTCTATAAAGACATGCAGGGAGTGACTGTGTAACGAATTCTTAGCCACGGAATAACTGGATGTGAGTAGTCAGTTTCACTCCCCTGCTACTTTACCACCACGGAGAGGGTAGTGGTATGCGTTTGGCAGTAGGCTGGGTGACCTCATAGGTGAACTGTATGCCAAAGAAAAGAAAATCTTCTTGCCTCTTCACATGACTATTCCCAATTTCTAAGTTGTATGGACCATAAGCCTGTCACCAACTGAGAGATCCTGACTCAAGTGTACTCTGTAGCAAGATGATTGCAAGAATGTTTACACGTAAAAAAAGGAATAAAACCAAACATGTCTCCGATATTCAGTTCCATGAACAGTAGTGCCTTAACAGGCCATGTATCATAGGCATCATTTAATCATCAAAGTTAGACATTCCAGCTTAAACTATAAGGTTATCTGCGCCCTATCCTGAAACAGTTTATGTACTTCTCATTACCACAATCACTTCCTGATTACCCACTTTTTAACATCTTCCCATCAGAATTTCTTAGGCTGCTGTTTTCAGTACTATCATTTGATCTGCAAGTCTTGTTTCCTCTGGTTTCATCAGACCTAGTGGGGACTACATTTGCAGTACAAGAAAATGATATGCAGATACAGAGAACATTTATAAATCACTGAACTCGGGTAATGCTTGCTATCATTCAGTCCAAAGCCTTTTGTCTTCTCATCTGTTGTCCAAAAACATAATTATTAGAATATACAAAACTATAATTCTGCCTGTGGTTCTGTATGGGTGTGAAACTTGGTCTCTGACATTAAGGGAGGAATGTAGACTGAGGGTGTTTAGGAGAATGTTTGGATCGAAGAGAGAGGAAGTGACAGGAGGTTGGAGAAAACTGCATAATGAGGAGCTTCATACCTTGTACTCTTCTCCAAGTATAATTAGAATGATCAAGTAAAGGAGGATGAGGTGGGCAGGTCATGTAGCACGAATGGGGGAGATGAGGAATGTGTATAGGATATTGGTGGGAAAGCCAGAGGAAAGAGACCACAGGGAAGACCAAGGCGTAGGTGGGTGGACAATATTAGAATGGATCTTAGAGAGATAGGATGGGATGGTATGGATTCGATAGATCTGGCTCAGGATAGGGACCAGTGGAGGGCTCTTGTGAACACGGTAATGAACCTTTGGGTTGCATAAAATGCTGGGAAATTCTTGAGTAGCTGCAGAATTGGCGGCTCCTCCAGAAGGGCCCAGCTCCATGAGTAAGTAAGTAAATAAGTAAGTAAGTAAGTCAAATAGGTAATCATGGAAATAGCTAAGCCTGAAAAAGGGGCCTCTTTCAATGAGGATCCTGAGCCATCAATTCATATTTCTGTACATTCCTGTTATTTAGTTGGACACTTCTCAACTGAGTTCACCATGATGCAACAAAATTATGTATGTACATCAAATATTTCATGAAATGCCAAGTTTGCAATAATAACAACAAAAATATATTCAGTGGTATTAAAACAAGCTTATTCAGTAATTAACTCTGTAAATTTGTGTATTCCAGGTATACTTTATCTGAACATATATTTGCACTAGACTAAGTAAACTCTAATAGGGTTAACATTTCTATGAATGTTGACCGAATTACATAGCATCCTATAGCAAAAATCTCTTTGAGATTTTGCCACTATTAGTTATGGGGGCAGGGTTGATAATTTGTAAGGCTTTCTTAATTCCTGGATTGATTATATTAATGCACCTTATTTTATAACCTTATACAATTCATTCCTTGTACAATTTAACAAACACAATACATGAAAGGGGTATCTTTTAAAATAAAACTGACTGAATAACTTCTACAGTCCCTTCCTACAATTTCCACTTTGAAGCTTTCAACTTAGAACATTTCACATGGTGATTACATATAACAAGATCACACGCATACAGTGAGTGGGCCATCCTTAGTACCACCTATCTGAAGGAAGAATGCTGGCAGGCGAGCATGTAATAATCTCAGAATATCACACTATTTACTGGAAGTTCAGTTTGCATTAAAACATCATCTCATAACAGTATCTTGAAGCAATGCAACAAGTACTCCTTTCAGAAATAGAATTTATACATCTGTCACAAAAAGCTGTTTTTTATGTGGGCAAAATTATTTTTACATTTGTGACATTTATCAGATTCCAGTTATTATAAAGGATACACTCTGATTAAATACAAATAACCAACAACTGACATGGGGAAATAAAAAAAAAAAGAAAGAACACTGAAAAAGAGGTTCCAATTACAAAGAATATCATTATAAAATGAATCCACAGCACCGTCCAGTGTGACTCAATATATATTTATATAGTGCCTTTATATGTTTCAGTCAGTGGTGACATCTTCAGAAGGCAATAACAAATTGCTAAGGAAACACTACTACACAGATCATAGTGCATGTGCTTCAGCTCTTGTATAAACATTTTTAATTATTATTGTTAAAAAGGTGTTTAAGTTAAAAATATATTATTAGTGTTCTTAACATTTAAAATCTGGAACCAAGTTATGAGAATTGGGATGATATTTTTGGCGAGAATAATGTGAATCTCGTATTTAATTCTTTTTTAAACACATATTGAGAATTTTAACTCAAGTTTTCCTATAGTAAATAAGCATATGTCATCAAGGAGAACTAGTATACCAAATTGGATTACACTTGGTATAAGAAACTCTTTCAAACACAAAAAGGATTTATACTTAATGATGAAAAGAATGACAATTTATTTATAATTAGCATCCATTGTTTATCTTCCATCAAAATTGCAACACTTTTACATTCTACACTTCAACACTACATGTTTCGGCCTCAAACAGCCATCTTCAGGTGTTTATATATTACAGATATTTTACTAAAACTGTGTTAAAAACTGCTACACTGGTTTAATTTGTGTTAAAATCACACACTGTAGTCTTCTTAAGTAAAATGAGATAAAACTCTTTAAAATTCTGTTGCATATTATTTCACCTCACCCAGGGTGTCGTCATTTTCATAGATGTATCAAGGTGTTTTTCTCGGCAGCTTGCCCCTCACGTTCGTGGTCTACTTTCAGTTTTTGACTGCCATATGCTCCTGGTTTGTGTGAGCTTCCTCCACAGCATGTGATGTTTTCTTTACTAGTCAACTAGTAAATGTTGTTTACATTCCCTACAGTACGGACAATACTTTGTAAGATGAGGCACCAACTAAACAATTAACATTAATATACTACATCTACATCACGAGCCTCCTATACAATCTTATATACAAAAAGCAAAAATATAGAATATTCCAATTTTTCCGTGGGAATGCAACGAAATTACAAAACCAACGACTGATTTGATGATATAAAGCATCAATTTAAAATTTTATTCTTGTTTTATACTATAATTTCTGTTTTATATAATCTGATTTATTGTATTTTTTATGTCAAATGTTTTATATGATTAATAGTATGTATCCAGTTTAATAGTACTGCAGTTCAGTGGTGTATATATGTTAACCGTGTATTTGCCTGATGATGGTTATTGATAGCCGAAACATGTAGCACAGCCGCAGCTAGGCACTGATCTTTATATTTGTTGTGTTGTGCCGGTTAATAAAGAAGTTGTATATTGTAACACAACAGGATGCATGAAATGAAAATCAAATTATGGACCTATTTCTTTGTTAACATCCTTCTCCAAAATTGTGGAAAAAGTAATGTTTAATAGACTCATGAATCATCTTAAAAATATGCTATTCTAAATCCTAATCAATATGGTTTTCAAAAAAATGTATCAATAGACAATGCTGTTTATTCCCTTTTAAATAAAATTCTTACTGCTTTAAATAATAAAGCTAAGCTAAGGGAATTTTTGTGATACTGAAGCTTTTGACTGTGTCAATTACAATATTCTTTTACACAAATTGGAAATATATGGAATTATGGGAGTTTCCAAGAACTTATATTCCCAATACTTAAGAGATATCAGCATGTTTTTGAAAGATAATTTAACTTGCTATAATTTGGTATCAAATTGGTCTGAAATCCGACATGCTGTTCCTCAGGGCTCTGTACTGGGACCTTTGTTGTTTTTACTGTAAATCAATGATCTCCCCTTGGCCAGTGATGGATCAGCTACACCCATTCTTTTTGCCAGCGATACTAGTTTAATAGTTACGGATAAAAAACTTGATATTCTAGATACTAAAGTAAGTGCAACTCTTCAAATAGTTTATGATTGGTTCAAATCAAATTTATTATCTATTAATTTTTTAAAGACACATTGTATGCAATTTACAACAAAAAATTCTGTAGTAACTGAGACCTTACTTGTTTGTAACAATAATGAAATCACTGAGGTTTCTCACTTTAAATTTCTTGGTCTGGTAATGGATAACACATTATCCTGGAATTTGCAAATTAACGTTTTAATCAAATTAACCAGTTTGTTATATGATCAGATCAGTCAAACCTTATATGTCTCTTTCCTCACTGGTATTACTCCTTATTTCATACTATATTATCTCATGGTATTAAATTCTGGGGTCAATCTACCAACAGCAAAAAACATTTTGTTGTAAAAAAAAGAGTTGTTCGCTTAATGACAGGACATGGAAGTAGGTCCTCATGTAGGAATCGTTTTAGACAGTTAGAGATCTCACCATTGAAATCTCAATATATACATTGAATCCTGTTGTCTGTTTTAAATAGGGTTTTTTTTTATTTGTAATTATGATAGGCATAACGTACAGCCCAGACATTGTGAAAATTTATATTTTCCTACTTCCTCTCTATCATTCTATCAAAATGGGGTTTACTACACTGGTATTAAAATTTTTAATAAATTACCACTTGAATTAAAAGGGCCCGTACAGATGCCTAAAATTTTTTAACAGTTCCTTAAGAAGATATCCGGTGTTGCACTGTTTTTACAAACTGGGAGAATTTTATTGTATAAATGGTTAATACATTTTTCGTTTGGATTCAATTTTCTATAATCATATTCATTTATGTTCTATGTCTGTGTTATGTATTTCATATTATGCTACCTAGACTTGTTCCAATGATTAACTGGAACATTTGTTCTGTTATGTGACACATTCTATATCCAATGGTTTGTGAATCTACTCCTCAACCTGTATCTGGATCTGCTTGAATTTGAAATAAAAGAACAAGAACAAGAACTGAGGTTTGTGTCTCAGTGCCTCTTCTGTCAAAATGGGAGATTGGGGTGTTATTTTCCGTCCTCCAAGGTCTGGGCAGAATTGTCCCCCCCATCCCCCTTTATTTGATTTGTTAAGGATCTGTGTTGTTGTGAAGCTGTTTCTCCTCTCATTGTGTATTGAGGCACTACTGCCTTCTGAATATGGTCACAACTGACCGAAACATATAAAGGCACTACATAAATATATACTGAGTCACACTGGACGGTGTTCTCAATTCATTTCATAATAATTAACTAGTGCTATGGACCAGATGGAACAAAGTTAAACAGACAAGGTCCTACTGCTGGTATCAACACACATCCCTATATACTGATGAAATTTTTTATTGCTCCAAAATTTACAAATAAAAACAATAAATTATACAAACAGCAGTTCAAAATTTAATATCACAGATTCACTAGGAGAAGCATAAAGCATAACAAGACTTGGAAAGTATATTTTTTTAAGCAGAGATGGCCTACATAATATGCCTACTATTAATATGTACTATGTATACAAATAAAAACAAAGTCCAGGAATGTAAGAAACTTGTGGATGTTAAACCACAACTTTTATACCTTCACACATTTAAATTTATAACAAGTGGATGTTTATAGCATGAAAATAAAATATGCACTTTAAAAGCAAGTTTCATATTGAATGAAAATGAGCTAGTCATCTTTCTTTGCCTGTACTGATTTCATTAATCAATGCCATACACAAAAAGGTTATCGATATCCAACATCCTACTTGTGATTTTAAGGTACATTAATCTAAACTGTCGGATATGAGGTTCTGAAGGTAGTGACTATTAAGATTACCATCGTCTGGGATGATATACGATATATATATACGATATATATATATACGATATATACGATATATATATTCGTATAAAGTAGTTTGATAGATGGGTAACTGTCATTTCCCGTATCTTTCATTTAAATGAATGCATCTTTTACTAAACTACTCCTGAAATTAAATGGAGAAGAAAACAAAAAGTCCATACAGTTTCATTAATCTATATAGAATAAATAAACCAGCTGTTTACACACATAATACCAGTGATACTGCATTTCACACACAGCACAGAAATCATATTACAAAGCACAGCCAACTGAGCAAGTATATAAGCCATGTGCCTCGTTTTGTAATTCAAGTTTTGAAGTAAAAAGTCCCTAGCAGTTTCCCAGTTTTAGGAATTAGCCCCCAAGTGAATAAAAATCAAATTCTTTGACAATCAATTTACTAATTAGTGTGACTGCATACAAATATAGTTACTCTAAGGTAAAGGTTTGATATTAAACTGACAAATATATTTGGTCATTTTCCAGTGCATCATTTTTGATTAAAGAAACATAACATTTTCTGTTCACAACAGTCAAATGGAATAAGAGGATCCTCTTCGATCCAAGAATTTTTATATAACTGGGAGTCAAATATAATCAAATTCACCGAGGGTGCCAAATAAACAACAATTTAAAAAAATTACTACAATGTAGAAATTATTCACAGCCAACATTTATGGTCACGATATTTGAATTATTTGGCCCTCATGTTGCATAACCCTTCTGCTTCATCATGACCCCCCCCCAATGAGACCACCCATTTATCGATTTTTTTGGGGGAGCAATGGATTTGAACACTGACCTGAAAAAATCTTAAATGGCAGAAACTCTTACATCATGAGATACTGAATAGGGGAGTCTACTGTATGTGTACATGTATATCATATGGGATGAATAGCAAGATATTTCACTATTTTAAGATGTAATTTACAACATACTCAACACTGATCCGTTTTCAACATTCTAATGGTACAACAGTTTCTTATATGTTATGAAAATGAACATACTTATTAAAATAATTTAAAATTAATATTTTGGAATAAATCCCAGAAAATAAATAATATTTTGGAATCAATTTGAAGTAAGAACATACAATGCATCACTTATAAGGTATACCCGTATAATGTGGAGAGAGAAAACAATATGTTTATGATAATGGCACAAAGTCCCCACTCATGAAGAGTCTACAGAAGATAGGAATACAAGTATTTTGTATCATTCTCTCTGATAAAATTTCAAACATATGCAGTAGAGCAACTCTCTAATGGAACAAATCATGAAGAAAATCACCCTAAACTGTGAGATCTGAATCGACTACAAAGAGTATCATCAACTGGTATGAGATGCTGCATAGTTTGGTAGAAATTTACTGACATTCAGCCTCCATCTTCAAGGCGGAAGAGTAAGCACAGCACGCAATCAATTAACTACTTTGCTTACTCTCTGACCCTGAAGATGGAGGCAGCACATTCCGCCAAAGAGTCAGTAAACTTCTACCAGACTCCATATGTCACATCCCACAGACAGTACTCTTTACACTGTGACATGAGGGCTGAAGGCCAGAATGGAGCCAGAAGACATGACCATTGCTTGGTAACATCCAATAAACATGCAACCACAGCAACTAATAGTCATACAATAGCAGAACCATTGGAACTGGTGTTTTTATACAATCCATGCTGAGACTATATAGGGACAGCCATCAGGAAATGTTAGCAGTGAAAATATAAAAGGCTTAAACTTGGTGGTGGTCAAGCCTACAACCATGCAAGTGACTAAGCTGCCATTGTAGCATAACATATGTGAGATAGGCATGATTTGCTTTTGCAATGCCTGTACTGACAGAGGACTTGTATATAGTGCAAAAGGTAGAATTTTCAATAACATGCTGTATGTGAGATATGCACACTTTAAGAAAGGCCAAGCATATTCATGAGAGACAAACCCATCTTCTTGTCAGAGAGGATGTTTTATATAAGGACTATGGCTGCAAGGGTTCAGTTGAAAAAAAATCTGGTCATGAGTCTCATGGGTCTTGGTGCTAAGATGAACTGATTGGCAGTAAGCCGCAAGTCATAAAATAACTTTTACTTTGTTAGCAGTGGTGGCTTGGAAGCTGTCAGTTGGAGCAATGGGTTAGGTGTGAGACAGTTGCCAGCTAGCAAGGACAGGAGCCACTGAACACGGAAGCTGAGCCATAAGCTAGCAATGGCTAGTGAAGACAAACTGTAAAGTGTGTATGTAGATTAACAATAGTGTTATCATTAGTTGTAGTTACAACTTGTAAATGCTCAATAAATCCAACTGCCAATCCAAACCTCACAGACACCTAGTTTTGACAATACCTTGAATTTCTTCAATTTTACATCATTTTGCAAGTAGTGTATAAATTCTTCATTTAAATAAGTGTTTTGAATTGAGTATGTCACCAGTTATGTACAGATAAGTTCACAACAAGTCAGAAACGTTTTTCTTATTTAGGTACTCTGGGAGGACTCTACATGCCAAATCCTAAAATTCTGCATAACAACTCTTGAGAAATTTCTATTGCAGAAGGTGCTGTTATGTCTTCTCATTCATTCACTAGTCATTTCCTGACAATGAACCTTAACAATGTCCTCTACTAATGTCCTTACTGGCTGGCAAATATCCAACAACTGATTGAATTTTAAACCTGTCCTGTATAAAACCCCTTGGCATGGACCGCGTAGAAAATGCCGCTCCTCACTATTATAGTTCAATCATTACTCAGTTACAGTTGCTATATACAGTCAACTCTCGATTATCCAGGGGCAGATTAACCGGTTTGTGGCTTAACTGGGGCTTTTTTGAGGCTTATATGTTGTTTAATATTCATTCACTTTTGTTTCACATGGTGAGTTGTAACACTATTTTGCACTAGTGTAAATCGAGCTCTGCATTCTTTGGTCCCATTATGCTAACACAATGATCTAGGGTAGGGGTGAAAGAATGCAAGGATTTGTGGAAAGTTTCAAGGACAGATACACTGCCCCAGTTGGTCTCCTTGTATCGATCTTCAAGTGCATTAGCAAAATGTCAGGGTGTAAAAGGAAGCGTGTTGTGGTAAGTATTCAACAGAAACTTGTGTGAGCCGGGCTTCAAAATGTTAAGCAGTGATGAAACCGTAAGTTCAGTGGAGGTGCAGCCAGAAGAGCAGGAAGAAAGTGAGAATGAGGAAGAGGTGGACAGTGCTGCTCTTAATCATTTGGAATCCTTACTAGACTATCTTGAGAGTGAAGAGAACAGTTTATTAAGTGACAAGCTAATATTACGTAGGCTTCGTATGGATATCCATTAAAAGGACAATGCCGCGAAAAAGCAAACGACAATATTAATTTTTTTTAAGTGTTAAGTGTGAATATTTGTAAAAAGTGTTGGATGCTGTTGAACACTGTGATTCAAATAACTAATTCACACTTCAGTATAATGTAAAAAAAGTATTAAATAGGCCATGAGATGACATAAAAATGAGGTTAAGTAAATTTAAATACAGGTAGGCCTATAGTATTATGAAGGTACAGTATTATAGTATTACTTTTAATAACATTTGTCTTAACCGGGTTTTCGATTAATCATGATTTCCATGCCCACCATTATCCCGGATAATCGAGAGCTGACTGTATTTGCTTATTCTGCAATTACTGCCTAGCAGTCATTACTTAGCAATAGGTCTACATTCTACAATATTATAGTTACCTCTGCCTGGAGACTCAAAGTATGTAACTTTCTTCATTAATATTAAGAAACAAGTTCATACAATGAGCTCTAGTAGCAATTTTATGTAACTACCTCATATAGTGGATTTGACATTTAACAGGTAAATAACATGAAGTTATGTTAAAAGTATACTGAAATATGAAGCATGCATTATTTTGCTCAGTGTGGTATATTATCGCTGGATCAATCATGTTTTAGTAATGACCGTGTGGGAACATCCCACATATTATCACGCATTTCTGCAACGCTCGCTATTCAGCTCACTTTTCACCATCACGCGCGCTAACCAATCACATTGCTTCAAATGTTCGCATTTACACAGCGCTTGCGGCCAGCCCGCATTTACATCATTACGTGCGCTAGCCAATCAGCGCTCAGAAAATTTTCGTTCCGCCACTGAGCATCGTATAAAAGGAGTAGCTCCGACCCACCATCTTCAATGTACGATCAATCTTCACTCAAGCAACATCCACCAGCACACTTCGTCGCCAGCGCTNCAGTGTGTTGACTAATGTTGCGGAGTTAGTTGCCTGAGTGTGAGCACGGTTGTATGAGTGATGAGGCGGGAGCTACGCCAGACGCCCAGTGAGTCGGACATGACCGCCAGCTAGCTGTGGCAGCCCAGTGAGTAGGGCATGCCAGCAGAGTGGCGAGGCGGCCTTTCCTGGCGCAGCGCAGAGCCGAAGACTCCCAAAGACCGAGCACTGGAGTGGCCGCCTCGCCACTCCGCTGGCATGCCTGACTCCCTGGGCTGCCTCAGCTAGCCGGCGGTCATGTCTGACTCACTGGGCGTCTGGCGTAGCTACCGCCTCATCACTCCTATGACCGCACTGGAGTGGAGAGGCGGAAGCTGCAGTGTGTTGACTAATGTTGCAGAGTTAGTTGCCTGAGTGCGAGCGTTGCAGAAATGCGTGATAATATGTGGGATGTTCCCACATCACTGTATTATCACATAAAATAAATTTACAGCTCCCTCACTGAAGTCATTAATGGATCATACATTATAATTTATTGCAGAAAATATAATGGCAGCGGTTCATCTGTTACATCTGATATTAGTCAAAGTACCTGATTATAACAACTAAAGCACTAAATAGTTGGGGTCAATTAGCCAACATGCAGCAATTTCTGAACCTAAGGAAATGTTAGTACTGTACATCATTTTTCTGTCCCTTTGTAATCATGAACTGCAAACTTTATACTAGAGTACCTCTGGCTTTGTTTACATGAAAACAATATAAATTAAGACTGAAATCACTTAATGAAAACTAAACTTCTGCACTGAAAAATTTACCAATAAAGTAATCATGCAAATGTCATCAGTAGATTTAATATATAATACAAATTTCTTAGAACAGTATGTTATATCTGCATATGTGCTGTCAATGGAGACTTGAGATTCTGTGCTGACTGATATGCTACATCCATACAATAATAAAATAATTATACAATTGAAACATGATAATACAGCAATCCACCAGCTTCGCCGTGTATTAAATCAAGACGATCCCGAAGGCTTACTTCTGTCATCCGTTGAGCTACGAACAAAATGAAAAACAAATTTTTAGTAGATATAGTACCAGGGGATCGCATACATTAAACATCGTTTAAGCATTTACTTTTATTTAACTGCAAACAGTGAATATATCATACATACTGTGAAACAATATCTCTTTAACAGTTGAAAGAAACAATGGTAACTCTAAAATAAAAGTCATTTGCAATTCAAATCATAGTAGTACTGCACTCTTTGTAGAAAAATATTAAATTCTGTTTAGTATTCTGAAACTTTATAGGATACTGTAGAACCCTCCTTGAACACCTTTCTTTCTTTGTTATCATGGGTTTTGCAATATTAGTGAACACCTTTTAAGAAAAAATTATGTTTTAGACATAGGGAATATAATGAGTTTTCAGTACTTTTAACAAATGATTAAGAAGATTAAGTGAAGGAGGAGCTGCCATATTACAAGATTTTAATATTTTTAACATAGTTAATAAACTCAACTGACACACATGTTGTGATCCTTGAAGATCACCACCTTGCTATTCTACAGTATATATCAAAGCCATTCAATCCTTATATTCTAATAATATAATCATCACCTTGCTATTATAGGCATCAAGTCATTAAATCTTTATGAATTAATAATCTATGACTTCCTGAATGAAGCTGTGAGTAAGCGAACAAATGTCCTTGCAAGCCAATGCTGATCTGAGGGCCACAAGTGTCTCCCAGTGCAAAATACTATACCTGACAAATAATGTGAGATACTAAACAATCTAGCTTTCCATAGGTGATAACAATTGGTAGGTTATATCAGCTACTATCTCCAGGCACTAAAGCAATGAGAACAAACTTACCTGTTTTCCTTTCTCTGCTTCAGTTCTTCTTTTTCAGGTTGGTTTCCCACTCCAATGTCATGCTCTTGTTTTGATGTATCCGTCTCTCTGTGTGCTAAAACATAAAACCACTCAAACCATTCGTAACTAAAACTGTAAATAATTTATCCATATTTCATGCACAAAATTATCACTATAAAAAAAAACAACAACAAATGCAGCTATTTAAGTTTAGGGATACAATTTATACCATGTCTGCATTGTCAAATTCTCTCTGCTACAAATTATAACAATGGAATTACATCTTGTGATTGGAAAATCATGTATGGATCTCTTTTGTTAGTACGAAACACTATACAGTAACAAAACGCTTACCATGTTGCACACTGGATAAAAGTGGTGGAGTCCAACTAAATAAAGACCTTTCACCTCTGCTTACTTGAGAATATGAACCCTGGGAAGGAGGTTGCTGAAGGGGTGACGGAGAGCGGTCCCTGTTCATATCTGTAGAGGTGTCAGAGATTTTCCTGTAAAAGATAAATATATTACTGACTTCCATACCTTCCTCAACTCTGGTTCCAAACACTGTCACATCATGATAATCACTTACACAAGCAACACAGCTTATCAGCTCAAATGTACATATAATAAACTACTACATTCTCATTTTATAATTTTACATTTCATATGAATTTGAAATTATATAAGCCGAGCCGCAGTCCTTAGATGGAATGATCCATATTATTATATGGCACGTCGTGTTCCCTGTTTATATTCTAAGTTCAAAGGCATTGTTCAAGGAATAACCAGTTTAATTCAATTCAATCTGTATTTATTTACGTGCAAACTAAACAGCACAGAGGCTAATTACAAAGTTAGCATGAGTATATAGAAATACACAAAAATAATTAAAGAACAAAATACAAAATATGACAGTATATATAAGGACAATAAATTAATAATAATTCCAATAAAAATTAAAGTTAGCATTGACAGGTGAGAAAAATAAAATAAGTAAATGTTGAATGATTATGCCGTTATGTGGCGAGAAAGCACAATAAATGTACACACACATACACTGATGTTAGTAATAATAATAACTCAATTAATTCTTACTTGTGCGCTAACACAAAATCCAAATAATAACAATGTATTTAACAACCATAATTATTACACAAGCACAACTGGATAAGACAGCTGGAAACAACCAGACACTATATGTCAACAACTCTTCAAAAAAAAATATACAAGAAAATGTACAATGGAGTCCCTGTTTGATCAATATCCCCTTGCCATAGCTTACTAACCATGGATAACAACTTCCAGCAATTCAGTATAAAGCAATAAATATACTCAAACCATCAAAGATACAAGTCATCCATGTAAAACAAAACGTTACACATTCAGTGAAGATAACAGTCCAAAGACCTCTATATACTTCCATATCATATCGAAACTAACTCGAATTACTAGATTACTCTCTATCATTGTTATTAAAAAACTCTTGCAGAGAACAGAAACAGTTTTGTAATAAATTACTTATTTTTAAAAACCTTAGAATTTTATATACTTTTTAATTTGGAGGGTAAGTTATGTATTTTTATTCCCATGTTAATTACACTTTTTTACAACGAGCAGTGTTGCATAATTGGACACATAAAACCACTAAGCTTCTACAAGACACCTTGTTTTTAACACCTTTAACAAGTCTCAGACCTCCCCCCCTTTCTTTTTAGATGCTTCACTACTGTCATTTACTTCCCCTCCCAAAAATATTACCCATATTTTAGTATGGATTCAAATTTTGTAAAACAAACATTTCTTAATACAGGCATACTTACTGAGTTGCATAAGGATTTAAACAAATAAAGAGCTTTGTTTACTTTTTGACAAAATATTGCATATGAGTGGCGCAGCTTAAGTTGTTCTCTGTGATATAAATACCTACAAATTTTAAATTTGTTAAATAGGTTATTTCTGTGTTATTTATATACAGAACAGGTCTATGAATTAAACTAGATCCTCTTCCCTGAAATAGTAATGCTTTGATCTTTTTCATATTTATTATAAGAATATTTGTCAAGAACCAATTTTCTAATTATTTCATAACATCTATAATTTCGCTTTTTAAAGATATGACATTTTTCTCAGTGAGCAATATAATTGTGTCATCCACAAACACCACCACCTTAGCATCTTGAATAGTTTGGGGCAAATCATTTATAAATAACAAGAAGAAAATGGGTCCCAAAACAGAACCTTGAGGTACACCATATTTTATTTCTTTACATGACAAAGTATACACCTTTATATTTGAGGTCTTCTCATCTAATTGCTGTATTTCTGCAAATTGAGTTCTAATTGTAAGATATGAACTAATCCATGGGTATGTTTTTCTTCTAAGTCAATACTGCTCCAATTCAGTAAGAAGTAGTTTATGATTTATTACAACAAGGGCCTTAGTTAAATCTAAGAATATGCCCGTAACTAACAGCTTACTATCTAATGCTTTCTGGATATCTTCTATAAAGGTCTGTGTTGCTGCATTAGTAGATTTCTTCTCTCTGAAGTCAGTGGAGCCTCAGATATCATATGCTTGTTTAGGAAGGTCACTAATCTTTTATAGATTAATATTTGAAGAATTTAAAAAAAAAAAAAAAACTTGCAAAACTGAAATTCGTCTATAATTTGAAATTTCTTGTTTCCCTCCTTTTTTGTGAATAGGCTGAACTTTTGCAATCTTCATCAAATTTGGGAAGGTTCCAGAACATAATGAAATGTTAAATATAAAGGTTAGTGGTTTTTTAATAACTGAATACCTTCTTTTACTGGCTTTTCTGATCTTTCATCATAGCTTGCTGAAGATTTACCTTTTAGTTTACTGGTTACATTTAATATTTCATCTTCAGTAAATGGTGCAAGAAACATGGAATTTGAATTTAATATTTTATTACTAACAGTATGATGACCAAATTTACAATCCTTATTTTGATTTAACATCCTACTCACATTTTCTACAAAAAAGCATTACTTTGATGAAGTATGTATTCTGGATTTGTAACTATCATGCAGCCTACTTTTAAAGAAATGTTTTGATTTGTTTTTTGATAATTCCAATTCCTTTTTATTATTTGCCATGATGCCTTGGTTTGGCTTATTGACCTTGAAATAATTGTTGTTTTCTCTTTTCCATGCTTCTGACATCACTTTCTTATAAGTAATTTTATATTTCTTTATACAGTTTAATGCTTTACTGGACAAAGACATCTTTTTCTTTAACAAATGTAACAATCATAGGCTCTGTCCTGATACCTTTATCCTTTTGTTAACCTTCCTGATTTGTCACTCTTCTTTTTTTAGAATATTTTACGGGAAAGATATTTACAAAATACTTGACATACTTAGTTAAAAAGGAACTGTATGCTCTATTTACATCTGTTTGTAAGTAAACATCTTCCCATACTTCATTTATAACTGACTGTTAAATATTTCTATATTTCTTTTTGAGAAGACTCTTCTTACAGTTTTCCCTGAATAAACAAAGGTAACAGCCATGTTCATAACCTCAGCAAAATGGTTTGCTACCCAAGTTATCTACCTTTATTGTGGTATGATAAAATATCTTATTTTTAATCATTACATCAATTAGATTGCTTGAGTTTGTTGTAAGTCTCGTTGGACATGCAACCATATTTAATACATTGTTTGACAACAATAAACTTAATAAAGCTTTTTGATTAACATTTTTTTGTAATAGGTTAATATTCCAATAGCCACATATCAAGCAAAAGCATCCCTTTTTCATTACCTTACTCATAATTTCATTCAATATTCTTAGAAAGATTTTTACATAATTCTGAGGAGATCTATATATACAAATTACTATAATTCTAAAATCAACTAATTCAGTAGCTGATATTTCAAGTTCTTCTTCCCTTCCTAAATTCTTTAAAAAGATTACATCCCTAACATATTGTCACGTGACAAAGAATTTCACACCAGTTTGGATCTAGCGAATTTACTGTACACTCACTCTTACACTTACACAATTTACAATTTCACAATTACTGCCATCTGCAGTATCACAATTACTTCTGCTGCTGTAGTCACTTCCATTCACTCGATACAACTCAAAACAACTCGTAGCTGCTGGACTTCAACTCATACTGAATACTGCTCTGAATACTAGTAACTCTCTGGCGTTCAACACTGACGAATTCTCGTTACGTAGCTTCCGCACTGACAACACAGAAAACAGTTACGTGACAGCTACCACTGTTGCACGACATCGCGTTTACCGATTGCCTAGCAATAGTCTCTGCACGGACTCCCTTGCTGCATGATGTCACAGCCTAGTGGGGAGGGGTGTTTACCGAGCGTTGCATAGTTACATGATGAGTGGGGTAGGTGATGTCACTCGCACTTCCTGTTGCGCAATCTAAGCATTCACAGAGTTGTCGCCTAGCAACGTGCTGATACAATCTGCAACTCTCACTTTGCGCGCGTGCCCCGAGACCTCTGTGGCTCAACAGTTCCTGCATAGAGCCAATACGCCACTAGAAACAAATACACATGAACCCCCATGCTTACCTTTTCACCTGTAGAAACTATCTGGCAGTTATAATGTTCAATATTTATATGTAAAATTTGATTTTTTTGTAGCCAATGTTCAGAAAAAATATAAAATATCGGTCTTTGATACCCATGATTTGAGCAGTGCATTCAAGTCCAATAATTTATTTCCCAAACCTTGGACATTATGATGTGGAATACTCACATATGGTATTTAAACAGATCTTCCTCTCCTCGAAGAAAAGACAGTTTCTTGTGGGGGATTTACCATAAAATTCCTTGTTTCTTTTTGAAGGTTGACATCTAGTTCTCTTAGATAGTAAACCAGTCTTTTCTTGCTGCACTGTGTCCTCTTCAGTTATTTTTTGATCTTCTGTTTCACTATTTATATCTTCTTGTATGCCTTCCTTATTTAATCTCCTGAAATTCCTGAACTGCCTGAACACGATTATCCCCACTTAACTTACTGACCTCATAACTTTTATATGGTCACCAGATTCACTATTTGTAATAGAACCTTGTCTTCACAGCAATCACCTTGACTTCTTGGACACCCAGCATGTTTATTTACACTTGAATAACTTATTCCTATCCTCCTTATCTTTCCATTTTAAGGCTATTAGTAACACCTTATTTACATGGAACAAGTCCTTTATCAATGAGGCAACTCTATTTGCTGTTTGCTCCTTTAGCATTTAATTGAAACCTGTGCCTTGTATATAAATCCTTAAGTCCAAAGTTATCACTGACAAATTTTTATGCATCTTTCTCTGTCTCCCTAGTTTTCTTTTAAACACTTTAACTTCATGATTTACACACAAGTTAGGCACAAGATCATGTCTATGGGGAACATTTACCACAATAACATTAGTATGTTCATGTGAACTTACAAAGTCATTCGGCGCACGGATACCCATGTTGGTCTCATTTCTCCCAACATCATCTGAACCTCCCCATACTAAAAAAGTCTCTCTTAGTTGAAGTCTTTAAATTCAAGCAAGTTGTTTTCGCCTAATTTTCTAGACTGGATCCAGGTTTTATAATACTACAGTCAACTCTCGATTATCCGGGCTAATGGTGGGGATGGAAGTCACGGTTAATCGAAAACCCGGTTAAGCCAAATTTTATTATACGGGCTGGACGACTGTGAAGGGTCGGAGTTCGAGTCCCGGTAGGGTCAAGAATTTTAACTTCTCCAAATCGTCCAGACCGGCTCTGGGGTCCATCCAACCTCCTATCCAATGGGTACCGGGGGCTCTTTCCCCGGGGGTAAAGCGGCCGGGGCGTGAAGCTGACCACTCACCTCCAACTAGTGCCGAGGTCAAGAAAATTTGGATCTATACATCCACTCCCCCACACGCCTTAATGGCGTAGGGCTTAATTCGTTGAGCAGAGGAACAACTTTACCTTTTACCTTTTAATACCTTCATAATACTATAGACCTACCTGTATTTAAATTTATTCATCCTCATTTCTATGTCATCTCATGGCCTATTTAATACTTTCTTTACATTACACTCAGTATGAATTAGTTATTTCAATCACTGTTCAACAACATCCAGCACTTTTTACGGTCACACTTAACACTTAAAATAATTTAATACTGTCTTTTGCTTTTTCGCGGCATTTTCCTTTTTACGGATATCCGTACGAAGCCTACGTAATATTAGCTTGTCACTTAATAAACTGTCCTCTTCACTCTCAAGATAGTCTAGTAAGGATTCCAAATGATTAAGCGCAGCACCATGTGATACTTTCTTACTGGCAACACTGTCCACCTCTTCCTCATTCTCACTTTCTTCCCGCTCTTCTGGCTGCACCCCCATTGAAGTTACGATTTCGTCACTGCTTAACATTTCGAAGCCCGGTTCACACGAGTCACAGTTAAACCACTCTCTTATATTTTCCTCGTTGACTTCTTCACCACCATGAACTTGGTTAGCCACTTTTGTCAATTTTATGGCTATCTCATTTTCACTGAATCCAGTGAATCCATGGATTTCGTCATCTTCATTAGTGATGAAAGGCATCAGTTTCTTCCATGAATTTTTCAATACAGATGGCTTTACTGTATCCCACGCTGTTGAAATCTCGTATATGGCATCTAATACTGAAAAGGACTTCCAGAAACACGTCAGATCATTGCCTTCATCGATGTACTTTTGTAGCAAATTTGATCTGTAGATTCTCTTCATACTTGAGATAACTCCTTGATCCATTGGTTGGATAAGTGCGGTAACATTAGCGGGAAAATATTTCACAAAAATATTTCCATCATCTGACCTCAGGAGACTTTCGTTAGGATGTGAGGGCGCATTGTCAATGAGGAGCACAGCTTTCTCAGGTAGGCCTTGGGATTTTAGATGGTCACGAACTTGAGGCACGAATTTAAAATCAAACCATTCTTTAAATATCGCTCTATTCATCCAAGCTACTTTCTGGTTAAAATAATGGATAGGCAGACTTGAAGCTACTGTTCCTTTAAAAGAGCGTGGTCTTTTCGCTTTGCCGATAACTACTGGTATTAGTTTGTGTGTTCCTGATGCATTAGAACAGCACAAGACTGTCAATCTCTCCTTACTGGATTTGTGACCTGGAGCCTGTCTTTCATTTTGAAATGCCAATGTTCTGGTTGGCAAGCATTTCCAATAAAGACCCGTTTCATCGGCATTATAGATTTGTTCTGGCAGCAGATTTTCACTTTTCACAAAACTATCAAAATTGGTGCAAAATTGATCTGATGCTGACAAGTCCCCTGACAATTTCTCACCTTGAATACTGATTTCTCGTATTCCATGACGCTGCTTGAAACGTGTTAGCCAACCGGAAGAAGCGTCAAAACTCCCTTCTAGTTCAAGTGCTTCGAAAAAATATTTAGCTTGTTTAGCACAAACTGGTCCTGTTATTGTTGTTCCCTGTGCCCTTAGTTGATTAAACCAGGTCAGCATCGCTTTGTCGAGATCATCGTATGTTGATTTCTTCATGGTTTTTCTCTTCTTCATTCCGCTTGAATTAGAAGACGAAGCAAAGGAAATTAACTCATTCTTTTGTTTTTTCAAATCACGAACAGTTTGTTCTCCAATACCGTATTGCATTGCTAATTGTTTAACTACAGCTCCTTTTTCCAGCTGATTGATAATTTCAAGTTTCTGTTGAATACTTAACACAACACGCTTCCTTTTAAACCCCGACATTTTGCTAACGCACTTGAAGATCTATATTAAGAAACTGATACTTACTTTCACAATGCACTCTCACACTGAGATGGTACCGTTAAATAACCTGGGGCGGTGTATTTGTCCTTGAAACTTTCCAAAAATTCTTGCATTCTTTCACCCCCACCCTAGAACATTGTGTTCGCATAACGGGACGAAATAATGCAGAGCTCGGTTCACACTAGTGCGAAAATAGTGTTAAACTCACCATGTGAAACAAAAGTGAATGAATATTAAACAACATATAAACTTAAAAAAAAAA
>NW_019718650.1:206777-245587 GCF_002891405.2 Cryptotermes secundus
AAAATAGTGTTAAACTCACCATGTGAAACAAAAGTGAATGAATATTAAACAACATATAAACTTAAAAAAAAAAGCCCCGGTTAAGCCGCAAACCGGTTAATCCGCCCCCAGATAATCGAGAGTTGACTGTATTTCAAATTCATGGTTTAATCTACACTTCAGTTCCTTGGCCAATCCTCTTGCATGGCTACCTCCAATTACTATAATTTATTGCTTTTTCTTACCTACTTTCTTATTCATACAACTCACATTATTCGTTCTCAGCTTCACTGTCATTTATCTCAGCATCCTTATGCATTTGATTCGATAGGTTCTCCTGGTTTTTGGGGTTCTTAGCATTTATTCTATCTTAATACAAGGCTGCACCATAGCACAAGTGGTTAGTCGCTGGCTTCCCACTGTGGTGGCCCAGGTTTGATCCTGGGTCTGGTCAAGTGGGATTTGTGGTGGACAAAGTGGCACTAAGGCAGGTTTTCTCTGAGAACTTCGGTTTCCCCTGCCAATCTTCATTCCACCAATTGCTCCAAAATCACCCTCACCTATCATCTGGGGCTGGTACAATAGGCCAGAAGTGGGCGCAGTACAAGGGACTTAGTCCCACCCCACTTGCAATAAAAAAAATCTTAATACAAGATCCTGATTATCTCCTGTGCAGATTTTAATTCTGCTGTAACCATTTTTAAATAATCCTTCAATCTAAAACAATTTGCACACAAATTCTCCTTACTTATGCAAGGATCTTGATCCAACAGCGAGAAACAAACTCAAGTACAACATCTACTGCCATCTTACTACTATTTTTCCCTTGTGATATTTGAGGTTCTCATGGTGCTGAATATCAGGGTAATAAGAGAATGGGGTAAAGAAAAGATGTCAGTTTGTCCCAAGCTGTAAAGTTTGGGAATAGTTTCAACATGTACAGTAAGGTTTTAGGACAAATTGCTACCAATTAAACAAGCTAAAGGGAAATACTGCAAATCAAGCACTACATTTTATGAGGGAGAGTCAGTAGGTCACTAATTGATATAAAATGTAAAAAGTGTGATACTCAAACCTGGGGAAAAAAATTATTTCTTGACATATCCACCACTGATACACTTGTCCCATTGCTTTACCAGTGCATCAAATCCTGCAGTAGAGAAGTCTTCTGACTGTTGTCTCGGCCACTTCTGCACCTCCATTTCAACCTCTTTATCATCAGCAAAATGTATGCCACCATTGCACTGAAGTATGTTTGATTCGGGTTGGTAGTGATGCACCCATGATTTGTCCCCAGTAACAATCCTGTTAAGCACATCTTCTCCTTCATCTACATGCTGTAAGAGATGTTGCAAGGACAGACCCATTCTGTTCACTTTTTCTTGATCCTTCAGTTCTCTGTGCACTCACTGTGTGCACACTTTCCAAACCTTCAATCAATCACACATTATGCTGTATCCTACACCATGGGAACACCCCAGTACAGTTGCTACACTGTCTATCGTTATCCTACTGTCAGCTTGTATCAACTCTTCCACTCGCTCACAGTTGCTTCTGTTGCAATCACGACATGGTGACCTGGTTGGGCATCATCTGCAACTTCTGAACAGCATTCAGAGATTTTTTGACTCAGTTATGAAGCGCTTAACAGGAGAAACTCTTCCCACCATAAACAAGAAACATTTCTCTATGAATATCCTCTGCATTGAGCCCATTTGCCCAGAAAACTACACAAAAGAATGCTGCTCTTTGGTAATATACTTCTCAAGCATGGGCGTCATTTTGCCTATGGAAACAAGCTTCTGAACATGTGCATGAGAGTCTGCTACTTATACTGTCATGAAGTTGGACTGTGCTGCTACCTAGTGATACACATGGAAAACCTATTACATCCGTTACAGCTGTTTACTGACTCTCCCTCATACTTAATACTTCACAAGTTCTCCCACTCAACATCTGATGCGACACTCCCTGCAGACTACTGGGCAAAACAGAAATAAAGGAGAAGAAATGAATCAAGTGTGATTCAAATATTAGCAGTCAAAACGGGCCAACTAAATTAACTTCATTTGTTTACCTTGGTGAAAAGCAGGCAAGAATACAATGAAACAGGATATTTTAATTCCTTCTCTTATTTGAGCTTACTGCATAAGGAAGACATACCCAAGTCTGGTAACAAGAATGGCAGTGTTGGGTGAAGTGTCACTTTCATCACTTAATGGTGACAAATGTAACTGTTGCAGCAGGTTACTGAATGCCCACAGACGTTCCTGAAATGAAATGTTTCAATACCACTAGTAATAACACATCTCACAAATTACAAAAAAATTATAACAAAATACAACATCATGAAAATATATTCAGCCACAAATGAACTTTCAATGTATCTAGATGAAATATAGCAACAGGGGCTTTTCTTCAAACAAACACAGATTTCAAATTAAACTTACTTAACTTTGAAATTAAACAATGTCATAACTAAAGTTCATGTTTGAAACAAGTTTTAAAACAAGGCACGGTATAAAAACTCAAGGATTCATGGAATTCTCAAGAACACTGAGCAATGAAAGATGAAGATAAATTGGCTTTACTTACTTCTCGGCCTGGATTTAGTTCAATCCAATCTGACTGTGAATGCTTTAAGTGACTGGGTGTTGAAGTGGCTACAGGTCCTTGACCCTGTCTACGTAGAGCCATTGTTTGCCTTGGAGTAAGCACATTCCGGGAAGCTCCTAACGAAACTGGCAGACGTAAAAATACCAATCAGTATCACTGATGCAGAGACAGTTCCTGATTCCTTGATTACTTAATGATACTATTTTGAATGGAAACAACAACACAAGGTCAGTAATACTGCTACGCTGCATTAATATGCAGTAAAATCACACGCTTTAGTGCACTTAAGAAAATAAAATAAAACAAAAGCCATTCAAATTTCCATCACTTTGGTGAAATTCTATTCCACTTCACAAGGAGTGTCATGCATTTGTTTAGAACTATACACTCTTTCTCTCCATGTCTTTCGTTTCTGCAGCTCATTTTTATTTTCATTAGCCTGTTGTTCTGTTACGTCTCCAATCTATAATATACTCCTTGTTTGTGTGTTGTTCATTCTAGCAGCGTGTAGTGTTGTCTTCTCTTTATTTTATTTTATTTTATTAAGTGCACCACAGCGGTGATATTACTGCAAGTTAATGCAGTGTAGCAGTTTTGATATATTAAGACACCTGAAGATAGCCATCTAAGACCAACACATGTTGTGTTAAAGTGTAAGTGGAAGAAAAAGGAACAATTGTTGCATTATTGATGGACTGTGTTATACATCCATCATGTGTTTTAAGAGCTTTTAAATTGTAGGATTTGAGGTTCTCGCAGCTATAGATATGAGGAGATCTATCTTCTGGGATATAATGACATGTAGTCTGCAGAAAATCAACCTACATTTTTGAGGAACATGTTGCCTCCATCTTCAGGTTTGAAGAGTAAGCCAAACAAGAAGCCATTATGAAGCAGGCAGCAAGCAGAGCACAAGGTTTGCAAAAATGTGGGGTTAAACAGTAACAGAGGGGAAATGGGAAGCCAGCCTGCCAGTTCCCATTGGTTCTATCAGAGAACCAAGGTGGACAAATAGGAGACAAGAGAGGAGTGACTAAGAATATCCCTGAAAGGGCTGTTTTAGCAGATGGCAGCACTGTGGAAAGAAGTGGTGGTTGTGTGTGGGGGAAGAAAAGTCAGGAGGGTGGAAGAGAAGTCACGTGCAAAAATACAGTGCAAGAACTCTTGTGAAGAAAGGAAAGTCTTAGGGTTGATGGGTGCCTGGAGGGGGGAAGGATGGTGCCCTGATAAGGGCAGTGTGCAGTGATCTAAGTGGCCCAGTGAAGAACGCAACTACAGATTTGTGTGAGGGATACTTCCTATGATATTTCAGGAATTCTGAGGAATTGGGTTTGATTCCTTGCTGGGGTAAGAGTTTCCTTTCTCTTCCGCACCTTTTGGACCAGCTATGGGGCCTGTCCAGCCTCCTATCCAATGGATAATGCGAGCTCTTAAACAAAATGAAAAGAGGTTGTGGAATGAAGCTGACCATTCATACCTATCTAGCACCACAGTTAAGAAGGCATAAAGCTCACCTTCAGCTCTGCATACATATTCATGGTAAGTTGCTTAATTAATTATGTATAGGGGGGACCAACTTTACCTTTACCTCCAGGTGCCGTGAGGTGGGCATCAGATCCTGTCTTTGTATGAGATGAACCAGAGTGGTTTCTGGCTAAACCTACTGGTCCACTTGAACTCTGTGTTCCCTCATGGTGAGAACCTGATCGACCAGGTACCAACTGTGCCATGTCCAACTGCAGTGTATCCAGAACACTACTACCAGTTAGCAGAGTGCGTTGTCCTTGACAATTCCCTTGTGAATTCATGAACTCAGACCCTAGGCATTAAAAATGAACAAGAATCACAACGAGAATGATGGTGATGATGATTACGATATGGTATTCCATGATCTGACACTTGGAAGTCTGGTGTATAACATAAGACCAGACTACCTGATAACCATAATCTTAATATTCACTGCCATCAGGATCTCAAATCTCAATAAGAATTATATTCCCCTTAGGATGGAAGAGACAATAGGATCTTACTTTGATGAAGACAAAGATAATATCATGTTTACCCAACTATAAAACAGGAATATTTCTTTTTACTTATTTTATGCAGCTGTCATAATTAAACATTTCTTACTAGTTGTACTGTAGCATGATGGTGTCCAAGGCGATGATTCTGAAATGCTGGAATTATTTCGATCTTGCATTTCGAACAGGTGAAGAAGCATGATTTCATCTTCAAGGCTCTCTGATAGTGTGTTTCTTGACATTCTAGTTACAAAATATAGAAAGAAAAGGACAAGATTTTGAAAAGTACATTATAACTGGACTAGTAACATATTTGTATTCATAAACTACAGAACACTTATAAATCCGTACCAAATATGTAACTTCTTGGACAAATGTATATTTACAATAGCAAATATTTATATGGCAGTTAATGTTAAGAAAAGTGACAGTAGTGGGGCCACAAGTATCACAGATTCCACATTCTTTCAAAACAATGTTAATTCAGAAGGGAATGTGAAACAAAAAATACATCTAAATGGTCAAATACACAATCTTAATCATAAAAGTTTGTATTGTATTGGAGAGGGTGGGTTTCCCCATGCACTTAGACCAACTGTTGGTCCATTGTGCGTCTCCCTATGATATTCCATTCACTATTCCCTACTGGTACTGGTGCGTGCCATCAGTCCCGACTCAGCCAGTGAGTTCGGCCTCTACTGGCTCAGCTGTATCTCGATGCTTCCCCCATCTACCAGAGGCGTTAAGAGACTACTGTTGGGTGGGATATGTCCTGAATATGGCTCAGTGGTCCCCTTGGAACAGGAGGTTCTTTTACGTGCCGTAAAGCTACGACACGGGACCCACGGCTTTAAGTCCCACCCGGAGGACTTGTTCCCTGAATTTTTCCGCCTTTATAAATTCCACGACCTCCGCCGGGTTTGAACCCGCGTACCTTGAGTCACAAGGTGGGAACGTCACCCCTAGACTATGGAGGCCGCTAAGCATAAAAGTTACTCTATAACTTAATACAGTTCAAAGGCATTCTCCTGGTTAAACTGTTATCATGTACCCAGCTCAATCTTTCTCTTCTCCCACACACAGCATCTGCAACCTGTAATTGCAAAAAGCCAACATGTTATCAGTAGCTGTCTAGAATAAATATACACTTACCCAGCACGCCCAATACTTTGATCCGCTATTGCGTCTTGATCTCTGAATAGCATTGGCTGAGCAGCTAATGAATATTCCACATCATTTTCTCCTTTGACAAGAAAGCCAAACACAGTGCATCATTTCAAGTATTGAAATTAAAAAATCAAACAATATCTTTAATATCAAATTTCAGATTCTCAGGGTGGTAAGTGTGAGGAGTTCTGTCCTTGAAGATAGAACTCTTTAATATTTTTAATGTTTTCAAAACACAACTGCTAGACAATTCTTGTTATGTTTTATCAACTTAAAAAATGTAAAGTTTCTGGACACTGGATCAGTAAAAACTTTCAGAAAATTTTAAAATGTTTCACATCTTGATGTAACTCATATAAATATTAATCAATCCTCTACCATCCATTTATCTTGTTTTAAACATTAACTTATTAATGTAGGAAAAAATTATTTATACAAGGGTTGGATAAAACATAGTGGCAACACTGCTGTAACATGAAAGATGTGTGTCAGGTGGAACTAGCACCGTCTGTAGCTGATAGCAGAAGTTCAGTTGAAGTAGCGCAGTGAGTAGCTCTGGTTGTTTCATTGGGTTGCATTGTGCATCGTCTAGAGTGCAGGAGCCCACTTCAAGCACCATAACAATATGTTTATGAAACAAGAACAATGCTCCTGGATAAAAACTGAAGTTGCAAAATGTCGTAGTGCACAAAACTGTTATCAGGGACTGCAAGAAGCATGTGGTGATGCTGCTTTGCCATATGGCACAGTGGCACGATGGGTGAAATTGTTCAGTAAAGGGAGGGATGCCATTCAGGATGACCCCATGTTGACAGCCACACAATTCAGCTTCTTGCTTCTTTGCTGGATGTCGATTGCTGAGGAGCTGTGCAGGAGTTAGCTGCTGAGGAAGGCGTATGTCACAAAATCGTGCTCCACATTCTGCACGATATTCTTGGATACTGCAAAATTGGAGCACATTGGGTACCCCATACAATGTCTGAGGTGCAACAATGGCAACGTTATGCAATTGCACAAGACGTGTTGGACTGGTACCAGAGGGAAGGTGACAACTTCCTTGGAAGGATCGTCACTCTGGACAAAACTTGGGCTTCCTCATACGAACCACACTTGAAGCGACAATCAAATGAATGGAAGCATCCTGGCTCTCCTTGTCCAAAGAAAGTGTGCCCTACACAGAGTAATGTGAAGGCAATGTTCATTGTGGCATATGACACTGATGGAGTGATACTGCACCACACTGTACCTCAACGACAGACAGTAAATGTCTACTACTGCAATTTCCTGCGTAATCATCTTCGTCCAGCACTCAGGAGAAAGCGACGACACTTGTTGGCAATGAACCCCATCATCCTTCATAACAATGCAAGGGCTCAAACTGCTGATGCTCTCAAGGATCTCCTTCGCCACTGGTGATGGCAGATACTGCAACATCCGCCATACTCACCTGATATGAGTCCGTGCAATTATAATCTCGTTGCAAAAATGAAAGAACCACAGCAAGGAACATGTTACAACACAAGAGAGGAGATTATTCGTGCTGTAGGGCAGTCACTGCTGGATATGAACAGAAGTGGACATGCTGATGGAATACGACGCCTTACACAAATTTGGCAGAAAGTGGTACACATGGGGGGCGATTATACTGAAGGAATGTGTGTTTACCTCACGTAATAAAGTCATTTCAGAACTACAGAGGTGTCGCCACCACTTTTTATCCGACCTTTGTATTTATATAAATGGAAAATGACAATCGTGAAAGTAATGCAGAAACTGAAAACTGTAAAATAACTTTGATAGGACAATTACTATACATCAAGGATTCTAAGCCTTGTTATGTTCTTATGATTGTCAGAACTGCCAATCTCTTCCTCCATGCATTCCATCCAATGTTTCTCATTTGCAGGCTTCTCAACAACCTTTTTAAGCTCCTGTGCAGTTAGCTCAATGATCTTTCACATGAATATTCTCACTTTGGTTAGAAGCAACACCTTGAAATATAGCAGTCAATTCTGATGGTAAGTTTTTAACTTTTCAAGGTGCTCTGTTACATAACAAGTGATCTATGGAGTTTTTATGTTCATATAATTTTTAAATGTATTCAAGAACTAAATATACACAATAAAAAAGACTGACTGAAGAGTTATATTTTCTGGGACATAACGCTGTTTAGTCTGCTGAAGGTCAACTGACATATCAGAGTAACACATTACTTCCATCTTCAGGGCTGAGGAGTAACCTACCTTTGCATGCTGCCTAATTCATGCTGCTTTCTTGCTCTGTTTGATCGTCAACCCTGAAGATGGAGGCTACACGTTCTTCTGAAACACTGGCTGACTTTTAACAGACAAGATGGTGTTATATTTGGAAAAGAGAGAACTCTTCACAACCACCACTATGAGAACCTCAAATCCTACAATGATACATTTTAGCATGTACCCAAGAACTTCATCAGCACAGCAAAGAATGATACAATTATTTTAAACATACAGAAAAAAATGTTTAAATTGTTGAGCTCTAGTAGGCAAAACGTAGGCTGACAAAATCTGCACTTTTAAATTATTCTCTAGAAGCTCAATGATTTTATATTTGCATTAAACAAGTATTCCACTTGCCTAAGTGAAAACTGTAACGTTAATTACTTATGTTTACATTTAGTATATGTGCGGTACTATAAACTTGAGTTTAAATTCTGGAGATAATAAAGCAATATTACATTTCTTTTTTTTTTTCTAAAATTTATTCTCTAAAAGTAGGGGTTCATAAATGATGTGAATAAATACAGTACAGAGCATGAAAGGAAATGGGAAAATGATCTTGAATGCTGTGTAGTAGTGTAGTACTGAAGAGGAACAAGAAGCTTTGTTCATCTGAAGGTATTATTCTGGCATGCATATGGAAGTACTGGGAGAAAAATGCAAAAAGAACTCAGTAATGATAGCCAGTTCCTTGGCAAGGTGGAAGGCTCATTATGACTGGTATAATACAATGCCAAGGGCTGACAGGGCTGCAAACCTAATAACTGACACAGCCTCTGAAACAGTAATACATACAGACAAGATCAATCATCAAATTTAAGTAAGAAAGCACTGTTCTTTGTAAGAATTAGGCTGGCGGGAGAGTTGGCGGCAAATGTATACATCAAGACACCTCTGCCTTTTTTCAGAGCTCTATTTTACGTGATATATAAGACCAATCTTATTAACCTTTAACGGCTGGATGTCATATATATATATGCAGCAAGCAGCACCCCGAGTTGGCCGAATGTTATATATATATATATGCAGCAGGACACGTGCTCTCTTTGGGAGTGCTGACAGTTTGACCTTGTGTTTGAAACCAAAACAAACGCTCGTAAGGTCATGTCAGTGGTTCATTCCTTAGCTCTGAACAATGAAATCGTTTATCACAGTACTGGTTTTGATACTGTAACGTGCCTGGAATCCAGAAGAGTCACTTCTATGGAAACGCTAGAACAGACCGTTGCATAGGAAACAACAATCGCTCAATTGTAGTTCTAACAGGAGTCTCCATGGTTATAACAGAGGGTTCGTTGCATAGCAGCGACCAAGGTTATAAAACAGGGTTGAATGCACTCGCACAGTCAGTCTGCTATAAACCGCCAGAGAAGACAGTCCAGTATCGGCCGAGACATTGTGTAAGCAGTAATTGTAACACTGCAAGTGGTAATGATTGTAAGGTGTGTGTAAGGTGAGCGAACGAAATAAATCCACTATATCAAACAACGGCGTAAACTTATTTGTAGCGTGACACACACAACACGCAACAATACTATTTACGTTTAGATATGACTGTTTATAACCTGGTCAGCCAAATATAGCCCAGCTTTGTTTCGAGAACTGATGAGGAAATATTCATTGGTGCTTGCATATGAGTGCTTCCAGAGCCTTCAAGGAAGTCTAACGCATTCAAGGATTGGTTTTCAGTGGCAAATTATCAGTTAGGAAGTCAGCATCAGATTGTCTAATATTTCTTTATCAGTTAGAAAGTCAGTGTCAGATTGTCTAATATTTCTTTATAAGCTAGAAAGTCAGTGTCAGACTGTCATATATTTCTTTGTATATCGTTTTTATTGTGTCTGGGAAGAGGTTTAAACCTACTGAGCCAGTATTACTTTGTGAGTAAAAGGCATCTTTGCCACTGTGACTTTCGGTATCAGTGTTGGACTGAAACCCTTTTCGACTAGTATTATAATTACTTTGCATCACTATTTTGCGAGTATTACTAACAGGTGAGAGTGTCACTTTGTCAATCAACATAATTTATTCGATTTTGCTAGAACCCCCTTCCCCCAAGATAGTTCTTCAATCGCACAAGGCGAATATCAGGGTCAGTGGCGTTTCTTGGGGGGAGGCCAAAGTCATCTGGGGCCCAATTCAGTCAACTGGAGGTGAAACATTCACAATACTGGCCAACCAAAGGGAAACAAAGATGTTGTGTGTTTCACTAAATATGAAAAGCAGGAGCACGCTCTTCTATTGTAAAAAGTGTGATGTCGCTTTGTGTGAGGTAGACTGCGCATCAGAGTGTATTGTAAACTGTGACGTGATGCAGTTCAAACTCGTGTACAGTCTGAACAAAATATTATTGTATATAGTGTGATTATATTTACAATATCACCAGTATTCAAGGTTGAAGAGAAAACAACGGGTAAGTCCCCTGGCATTTCATAACATATAGAATAAAGATTATATTTTGCACTTCATGACAAAATAATCACAGTTAATTTTCGTTTGTAAAAATTGCTCTTTTGTGTATATGTAGAAAACTTTGTCTTTCAGGATGTTTATAGTTCATATTTATATGTTGCACAGAACGGAAAATATATTTTTTTCCGGAAAGTTTGCAATGTTAATTAATTAGGGTGATTTAAATACCAGCCGCAGAGGGCTGCCTGCAATTTAAAAGTCCGTACATTAAAGGTTAACCCTTCAGTCGTGGGGGCATTTAAATCGTTTTTGCACTCCAATGCCGGGGCTATTTAAATAATTTAATCGGAGGATGCAGCACTTAACTTAAAGCTTAATAAACGGGGAAAAACTGGAGTTCTGTTTTTCAGATTTTCACACAACGTCAAGAGAAGTATATAGAATTAAAGTATTGACCCACACTACTTTCAAATTATTTTTGGGCCAGTAAGCGTATAAAAATTATTAATTACCTTAAAAATTCAGCTATGTGTGGTAGTCGCGGAAACACTCAATGCTGCCCTCATTTCCAACAGCTTCAATCAAGGCACGATCATCTAACTTGCCTTCAGTGTCAAAATCCGAATCTGACAGACTTTGTTCGGAATCACTTTCAAGCAAACACTGTAAGTCCTCGTCACTCAACACAGCTGAACGTCTCTTGCTTGTCCCAGCCATGGCTGCTACATGCAAACTGAATTAGCTATGTGGAACAAACAGAACCTCAAGGAATGCAAACAAGGCACTTCTTTATCATATCTAACTGCTGTCATAACAGAGGTCAGCGTCACGTATCTTTCTTGTTAGGTTTTCTACACGTGGTTTCTCATTCCGTTCAAGAAGCAGCACTCGTCACTGGTGAATGGAAATCGATTTTTTTATCGACCAACACGCAGAGAGATCACAGACTTTCCTTCAACCAACACGCAAGGAGGTCACAGACTATAAACCTAGCATATTTAGTTCCTAACTCTCCAAGAGATGGAGACAGATTTGTATGGCAATACTGCGACCTAGACAGCAAGCTACGGAACTTCTTCGGAGACTTCTAATGTAAAAAAAATATCCCGGGAAGTTCAAAGTGGAATAACGAATGTACGAAATGATAGACAGAAATTTCCTCTTTCATTTTATAGCAAAAGTATTACTTTACATGAAAAGCAGCACAAGACGCACAACAGCGTCACCTGGCGAGATGTGGCATTTAAATGCCGACGTGCTATGTACGTCGCCCGGCACTGGAAGGTTAAAGAGTATGCTTTTCAGATGCTCAAAACATTACAATTCTATATCTGAAACATTTCATGAATGCAACTGCAAAATTTTATAGTTCCAAGCAGGAACTCTTAAAGATGAGTTGTCATATACATTTACAGATTCAGTACAATGATTCAGTACTGTAACTTGAAACACTATAATTTGTGTCTTGAACTTGTATGTCATACTAACATCTGAGCACTGTATTATGCCAGTCACAATAATACTGCCCTTCCCTGTTCTTTAACAGTAGAAAACATATGTTAATCTAAAGCTTCTTAAGTATAACATGTATGTGTACTCATCTACTTACCCGACATAGTTTCATCATCAACATCATTTTCATCATTGGAATTTTCTTCTGTGTTCGCGACAGTTGTATTATGGTTCTCACAGTCATCGTTATACCCTTCAGGTTCACTCACATCCTGTTGAGGAGAAAGATTACACTGACTACTGTAAACAACAGGTCATACATAGCCTGGAAGAGAATATTTTTATTACATCAGTAATTTTTATGTATAATTCTTTATTAAATTACATGTAAAATAATTATACAATCAAGAATAAAGAACACCATTCATGATAAGGACTGGCAATGACATAAATCAGCAAAATGTGAAATGTGATTGCAGTGCAACATCAATTGTCTACAATTCTGAAGAATTGTATAAAAGAGAAAAACAAGTCAAGATTGCAAAAAGTGAATAAGGAGAGCAATCTGTATTTCCACTTATCAAGAATCTGTTGCTTCTCAAACGTCTGGAATGATGAAGTGTGTTTATTTAGTAAGCCTGTAATTATGATTGTCTTTATTGTCTTCAAGAATTACTCTATATACGAGTACTTCAAGTGATGAGAGGATTAGTGTTTTGACCAGGAATCCCACTAAAGATGCCAGGTGCTTTTCCCAATAAAGATTCAGGTAAATAGCGCACACACACACACACACACACACAGAGGTAGAAGTAAGAATTTCTGAAAGGCTCAAACCTAGCACACAGCAACTTGACTATGGAGCAATGTTCCCAAAATACTCTAGGAGGAACTTCTTGGCCAATGTTTCTTGTACATGTGTAATATGATGTGATAGTTTTGGTTGATAAGGGAAGTGTTATTCAATTAGCTTCAACTTACAAAACAGTTCCATATATTAAGAAGAAAGCAGTCTTCTGGGATTTGGCACCGTGTATATGTGGTGTTAACCGACGTTTTTGAGGAACGTATCGCCTCCATCTTCAGGGTACAAGAAAAAATAATAAATCTGCAAGCAGACTGTGTCTGCTTTTACCGGTTCTCACGGTCTCTTCGCTTGCAGATTTATTATTTTTTCTTCTACCCTGAAGATGGAGGCGATACGTTTATCCGAAACGTCGGTTAACACCACATATACACGGTGCCAAATCCCATAAGACTGCTTTCTTCATAGTCACCGCCGTGAAAGCCTCAAATCTTACATAGTTCCATATATTGCTTGGATGGACAAAGGACTGCTCTCAGTTAGTGCATAATATCAGGTTTTCAGTTCGTGGTCGTACCTCAGAATGCCCCAGTAACTTCTACAACACTGGTATCTGCAGTGTGTTTTGGTGGCAGTCTATATTTTTTTATTGGGTGTCTATTTTCCAGAAATAATCTCAGCTGCACTGCATTTTCCTGTTCCCAGAAACTTCAGGGCCAGTGAGTTAGTTAAATGAGATTTTGGAGCAGTACTGTCAGGTAATAGTTTCATAACTATGTGGATTTGTGTGTCAGGTTTGTATTCACTATTGAAGAGTACATTTGATGTTTTTCTTGGGAAACTGTAAGTATTTCATGTTCAAACTGATAAAGTCACTTTAGCCGTTTTTGTCTCATTGCTTGAAATCATCCATTCTAGGACTCATCTGTTGGATAAAAACTGATGTGCAGTAAAATCTGTACCATTCTATATTCAGTAACCAAAACAGAGTGAAATTTAAAGAAAGTCACTACCAGCAAGGTGTTTTATTTTCATATAAAAAAATTCATATGCTCAGTAACAAATAAGGCATGCTGAAATGTGCAGTCTTACATATATCCATTGACAAACACAGCTGAAATTGAAATACAGAGAATATCATAACTTCAAGACAGATCTGCCTCATGAATATCCTGAAATGTAATAATGTTACAGATGTGTTCAGAGAGAGGGGGGGGAGAGAGAGAGAGGGAGAGAGAGGGGGGGGAGAGAGAGAGGGTGAGTGTGTGTGTGTGTGCGTGTGTGTGTGTTGCAGATCGTAAACAAAATACTGAACAGCATTTCTGTGGCAGGTAATTTGCATATTACCATACCTCCATTAATACTGTGGCATAAATACCCCTTGCTAAGCAGTGTCTCTGTACACAGCAGCCATTGTTAGGTAACACCCATAACAAACATGCACACAACAACAGAACAATGGTGTTATGCAACCCATTTCTTAGTATTAGGCTCAGTAAACACGTGCCGGCGGAAACAGAGATGCACACAACAATAGAAGTATGATGTTTTCAATGTGGTCAGCACTGAGGAGTTATCTTGAAAACAGTTCAGGTGTCAGCCACTGGATTAGTAGCTCCGTGTGGAGGCGGGGTCAAATACCTCCACCGTGACCCTGCGAGTCGTAGGAGGTGATGAAAAAGGAAATCTCAAATCTGAGACAGTAAAATATGGTTGTGAGTCTCAAGGGACTCGGACCCGAGAAAGACCATGCTGGCAACAGCCAACAGCATATGTAAAAGACAGACCTGTCCTCTCGTGAGAGAGGATGCCCCACAAAAATTAGACCGTAACTGTCAAACAGTAATAATTAATATCTGGTCATGAGCTCCAGCTCAAGCTCGACACTAAGACTTACTGACTGACCGACCGTCAGTCACAATGTAACTCTGACTTTGACTTGTCAGCCATTGTTGAGAGTTGTTACCAAGCAATGACTAGTGAAGGCAGACAGACAAGACTTAGCATGGAGTGATTTGTAGTGTGGAAATCAGCAATAGTGTTATAGCTATTTCTAGTTATGACCTGTAAGTAGTCAATAAATCTGTTCACCAAGCCAAACCCAACCTATAGTAACACACATACATACCAATACATTGCAATATAATTCCCACCTATTTACTAATCAAATGCTAGTTCATAATACCCTGGCTTTACCCTCTGGTCTAGAATCTGCACATTCCTGCTCTAGCCCTAGTATTCATCTTACATTGGAACATCATTATTGACAATTTTGCAAGTATGATTTCATTTGTTTCAAAGAACATTTGTAAATTGGTGAAAAAACCTGAGTTTTAACATTTCTATTTGCTAATAATTTTTGTTTTTCTTCTAGCCACTTCCTCCCCCCCCCCCCATTTACAAGATTAGCAGAAGTAGAGGGTAGTTGCTGCTAGAAATGAGGCCTCTTGATTGCCAAAGTTCTATAATGAACATTCTGAAATGAAAGTGATATAATATTTTACATCAATAAAACAAATTTCACACATCCTTCCTCACTTCAGGGTCACCAGCTCCAAGAGAAATGCATGCATGCACGTACACACACACACCTATTAAAATCTTTAGATTTAAAAATAATTACTGAGCACTAAGTGACAGGTGTTGTAGATACCAAATGGCTTCATTCTTTTAACATACAATGGAGCGATTATGGATATAAGTTTCTAACCTTACCTCACTCTCGCTACTGCTGCAACTGGATAAAACTACAGCAGCATTAAGCAGACTAGGAGATGAAAGAGATGTAGTGAGAGGCACCACATGACGGCTATTCTTGCTACCTGAAGAATTGCTACCATTGCCATGGCGCTGCTGTCTTCTTGGAGCTCCTACATTAGGACTGATATTCTTTCCACTCTGAGAATGTGAAGAGCCTGGTGTGGAAAGTACCAATGAAGAATCATTTGGCTGCACTGGCATGTTTATTAAGTGGTTCAATGAATTAGCTGCTACGCGAGGTGCAACAGGTGCACTTGCAGAATCTGGTGCCCTGTATTGAATGAAAAACAATTACACAAAATTCATAAAAAGAAAAAAAAATTACACTAACTGCAATCAGTTTTCTGTCAAATTAATAAATATAAATAAGTATATATACATATATAAATACATAAGTAACACAAACTTCAGAAACACAAAGCCTGTAGCATTCTCTATCCAGTTGTGCATATGGACAGTTAACTCATACTGACCTATTATTTCTTACTGAAAACCGTCATAACACAACAATCGATAATACATGTAAGTAGATCTAGGAGATACTTTTGCTACATGTTTCAGCCTTCATAACGTCATCATAAGGCAAATACATTACACTTTTTGTTATTGAATTGCATGTCAAATACAGGGTGTCCCAGGAGGAATGGACCAAACTTTGGGAGGGTGTTCCTTATGTTAAAGTATGCCGATATAACCCAAAACACCTACATCCAAAGTTGAACGGTTACGGAGATAATGGCCCGAGAAAAGTGTGGTCTTCTTGCAGGTCCACGCACTGTGGACAGTCAGCTGTGACTGTTATCTGTTTGTACTTGAGTGTGGTGATGTCACACTAGCCGTGATCTCATGCGCAACCTACCAGAGCCTACAGATTACGTTGCGGCGGGGTCGTGAATGGGTGGTAAATTAGTTGTGTGATGAGTTGCTGAAATGCCTTTTGTGTTTTCACACGTGGAATATTGTGATATGCATTTTGTGTGTGGATTTTGCGGTCGCAATGCACGTGCTGCTGTTGAAGAATACCAAAGGCGTTTTCCCGATCGAAGGATTCCATCTCGAAGTGTATTTACGCGAATTCACCAGACATTGCGTGATACTGGTTCTCTTGCAAGTGTTTCTGTGCACTCTGAAAGGCAGGATGTACGAATGATAGACACACGAGAGCACATTCTTGATATTGTTCAGTGAAGTCCGCGTCTATCACTCGTAGAATCGCCTCTCGCATCGGCGTATCATGTATTCAGGTGTGGCAAACTTTACATCATGAAGAGTTATTCTTACCATGATCAAATGGTACAACATCTGGAACCAGGCGACCATGCACAGCGTATGGATTTGTGCCACTGGATAAAAAGTTCATCCCGAACTGTTAAGCGTCATTTTATTCAGTGATGAGGCGTCTTTTACCCTGGATGGTGTAAATAATTTACGAAATGTGCATACGTGGTTCCATAATAATCCACATGAGATAATGGAAACGAAATTCCAAAAGAGATTTCCTGTGAATGTACGTTTACAGTTATGTGGTCGGGTTATAGCGCAGCCATATTACGTCATCGCTCGCCAGTCATGTGTCATGCATAGTGCTTGTAAACCCTAAGGACAATTATGACATGGCGAGCGAGTATTTCGTACTTCAATTTTATGGCTTTCCGTCACTCACAAGTTAGTTTGATGTTACGTACATTATTAACATTACAGAATCCACATATTCCTGCCAGTTTTAATATGTATTTTGTAATCAACAAGTGTGTAACACCGGTCAAAGTTTGACACTTCTCTGGCCATTATCTCCGTAACCGTTCAACTTTGGACATAGGTGTTTTGGGTTATATCGGCATACTTTAACATAAGGAACACCCTCCCGAAGTTTGGTCCATTCCTCCTGGGACACCCTGTATAGGATACAGTGATAAATTTCTAAGTGTATACAATGGTATAAAATGATATTGGGGAATACAAAATATAAATTACAATGAAAGTTGAAGTCTAAAATAACCAGTTACATAGTCAAAAGTATATTTAAAAGTTGTATATGTGATGGTATTTGGAAACTGGCAGTTGTAATAGTAATACACTCAACTCTCGATTATCTGGGGGCGGATAAAGCGGTTTGCGGCTTAACCGGGGCTTTTTTGAGGCTTATATATTGTTTAATATTCATTCACTTTTGTTTCTCATGGTGAGTTGTAACACTATTTTCGCAGTAGTGTGAACCGAGCTCTGCATTTTTTGGTCCCGTTATGCTAACACAATGTTCTAGGGTAGGGGTGAAAGAATGCAAGGATTTGTGGAAAGTTTCAAGGACAGATACACCGTCCCAGTTAGTCTCTTTGTATCGATCTTCAAGTGCGTTAGCAAAATGTCAGGGTGTAAAAGGAAGCGTGTTTTGTTAAGTACTCAAGAGAAACTCATGTGAGCTGGCCTTCGAAATGTTAAGCAGTGACGAAATCGTTAAGTTCAGTGAGGGTGCAGCCAGAAGAGTGGGAAGAAAGTGAGAATAAGGAAGAGGTGGACGGTGCTGCTAGTAAGAAAATATCACATGGTGCTGCTCTTAATCATTTGGAATCCTTACTGGACTATCTCGAGAGTGAAGAGAACAGTTTATTAAGTGACAAGCTAATATTACGTAGGCTTCGTACGGATATCCGTAAAAAGAAAATGCCGCGAAAAAGCAAACGACAATATTAATTTTTTTTAAGTGATAAGTGTGAATATTCGTATAAAGTGTTGGATGTTGTTGAACACTGTGATTGAAATAACTAATTCATACTTCAGTGTAATGTAAAAAAGTATTAAACAGGCCATGAGATGACATAAAAATAAGGTTGAATAAATTTAAATACAGGCAGGCCTATAGTATCGTGACATGGTGCACAATGGAGGACAACCCCTCCCTCTCCCAGCAGTGACGTGGCAACTCTGGCCACGGTGACGTGGCGGGTGAGTCAGCGCTGTCCCCCCCCCTCCACACTTACATGGCATGCAATGCCGCTGTCAACACGGCGTCAGGCAACAGCAGTACCGATTACGTAACAGGCAAACACTGCGACTATATAAGGGAACTACACAGCCGCCAAAGTGAGTTCTCCAGTCAGCAGTGAACAAGTTAAAAAGTGTATCAACCGCCAAAGTGAGTTCTCAAGTCAGCAGTGAACGAGTTCTCAAGGCAGCAGCCTACGAGTTGAGTTGGAATACTGTGAATACGTGTAGACTACTGAATATAGTGTGAAGAGATTATTGAGAATAGGGTTATAAAGTGTGAAACCCCACAACAGTGTTATAATCAGGGTTGTTAAATAAACCAATTAACAATCCGAATGGCGTCTTCAGTAACAAAACACGCTACAGTATTATGAAGGTACAGTATTACAGTACTACTTTTAATAAAATTTGTCTTAACCAGGTTTTCGATTAATCGTGATTTCCATCCCCACCATTATCCCGGATAATCAAGAGTTGAGTGTATATGTAATGCTTATATGGACATTATATACACAATGGCTGATGCGGTGTTCGGAGGCCTGTTGTTACGTTGTATGTTATTATTTAAAATTTGATACTATCTGACGGGTGACTCCGTTGTGTAAATGTCCGATTTAAAGGAGAGATAGATTACAACTCACACACAACAGGATGCATTCACTGAAAATCACACTGACCTCTGTGGCAAAGAACCAGATACTACAGAAGACTCCAGAAGATGATTACTTAGTACACAGTCACCAATTACAGGTGAAATGACATTTGCAGGAGCTCCTGATATAGTACCATTGTCAGGATCATTACTGCCATTAGCACGAGTCGCAGACACATTATTGCGAGAAATTTCAATAGCAATTCTCTGAAATGAAAAATGCAAATGTATATATACACTGGAAATATTTGCTTAGGCAACACAATGCTGTCGGTATAGTGGCTGGTTACAGGCTGAATGGCTGAGGGGTCAGAGTTCAGATGCTTGTAGGGGCAAGATTCTTCTCTTCTTCACGCCTTCCAGATCAGTTCTGGAGCTCACCCATCCTCCTATCCAGTGAGTGAGGTATGAAGCTGACCGCTCACGTCCAACCAGTGCCAAGGTCAAGAATACGAGGTGTGTTCAGGAAATAACGGGAATTTTAAAATTTCGCGGGTTTGGAGAGTCCAATTGTCAAAATTTTTTTTTTATTATGTTGGTATACATGCCCCTGAAGTACAATAAAATTTTCAGCTGTATTCATTGCTTACTTTGTCTGTGGCAGCCGCTAAGGTTAGACGTGTTTTTATGAGCTTGGCGATTTTCGTTTGTTAAAAGAAATGGATCAAAGAATTTGTATCAAATTTTGCGTAAAAAATGAAATAAAGTGTTACAAAGTGTGTGAAATGTTAACAAAGGCCTATGGTGAGTCTGTTATGAGTAAAACAAGAGTTTACGAGTGGTATAAGCGTTTCCAAGATGGCCGTGAAGACGTTGCAGATGACGAGCGCCCCGGACGCCCCAGCACATCAACAACCGATGAAAACGTGGAAAAAGTGAAAGCAATGATTATGAATGATCGCCGAATCACAATCAGAGAAGTCGCTGATGATGTTGGCATATCGATTGGCTCATGCCATGAAATTTTTTCGAATGTTTTGGGTATGAAACGCGTGGCACCTGCTCACACTTCGTTGCTTGTTCGTGAATTCTTGGCCAAAAACAATACTGTAACGATGCCCCAGCCTCCATATTCGCCAGACATGGCTCCGTGTGACTTTTTCCTATTTCCAAAAATAAAGAGAACCTTAAAGGGCCGTCGTTTTACAAGCATAGATGACATTAAAAGCGCATCGCTGAAAGAGCTAAAGGCTATCCCAAAAATCGAGTTTGAGAAGTGTTTCGATGATTGGAAGAAGCGCTGGCGTAAGTGCATAATATCGAATGGGGACTATTTTGAAGGCGACAACATTAATGTAGACGAATGAATAAATATTTTTTCCAAAATACGGAAATTCCCGTCATTTTTTGAACACACCTCGTATGTGGATTTATATATCTACTCCCCCATATGTCTTCCTGGTGTAGTGCTTAATTAGTTAAGCAAAGGGACAAATTTACTTAATAATAATTTAAAAGAAACGGTTTCTGTACATTTCCATCAGAATACAAATGTTTCCTTCCAATGTATACAAAAATAGTAAAATAAAATTTAAGTATTTTAAGCTTTATTTCAACACGTGCCAGAGTCTGATTAACATTTAAAGACTGAATTAAACCAATTTCTCTTCATCACTGAAATTTTTACTTTCTCAAAGCATACATATGAGCAAACATTTCCTTACGCCATATGGAACAAGCAGGTCTTTTTATATCTGTGTCTATATCACTGTTCTAGTGTTCTGTTGCACAACTCGGTCTCTTAACCTACTTGTCAGCTTCCTGTATCATCCTCACTTGATATCTTCATTTCTGATATTCTCCAAAGGGATTCTACAGTCACCCATGCTTAATGTAAGTCCATCCTCCTCCTCCTCCGTTTGGGAAAACTTTATTGTAGATGTTGTCTACATCAAATCTGTCAGACATAACTTCAAAATCTTCCACTTTGCTCCCACCTCACAAGTTTGTGTGTCTGTTGTTAAAAAAAAAGACATGCTGGGATAGGATGAGACTGGGATGGTCTGTAACACTATAATATATTGTGATATGATGCCTGAGGGCCTGAATAGTGGAGCCAAAGGAGATGTTCACTGCTAAGTACTTGGTAAACATGTCCCCACAACAACAGAGGAACTGCTGGAAGCAACATTTTCTATGTAGTCTGTGCTAAGGCTATATAACAAGGACAAACAGAATCAAGTTAGCTAATTAGTTAGTCAATTCTGTGTGGAGGCAGGGTTAAATACCTTCACCATAGCCCTACAAGTCGTAGGAGGCAATGAAAAGGGAAGTCTTGAATCTGGGGTAGTAAAACAAAGTTGCAAGTCTCATGGGACTCAGAATCGAGAATGACTGCACTGGCAAGGGCCAGCAGCAACTGTAAACAATAGACCTGTCCTCTTGTCACAAAAATCTGGTAATAAGCCCCAGATGGGTGCTTCATTCCAAGAGAGACTAGCTGACTGTCAGTTGTGACACATGACTCAGACTGAGACTCAAATAAGTCAGGAGCTGCATAACTTCCAGAGTCATGAGACGGTAAAAAATGATTATGCGTTCCATGGGAACTGGAACCGGCAATGACTATGCTGGTGAGGGCCAGAAGTATTTAACCCGATCCAAGTTAGTAACTCTTGAGCTGGCACTTGCAGTCTGTAGTTAGCTGTCAGAATGGCAGAAGAGGGATCACCATTCTTAAAAGTAGCTGCCCAGCGATGATTACTGAAGACATAAGAGATTGAGATGATCTAATGTGTGCTGTAATGTGTATAGATTAGTGACAGTGTTATAAATGTTTGCAGTATGAATCACAAACATTCAAAAACAAGTTATCAATAAAAACCCTGTGTTTAGTCTCCAATACATGACAATATGCATAGTAAATTTATATACAACTAACTGAACTGTTTAAATGGAAGAGACACTGACAATATGGTTATCTCAATAAGTTGCATTTATTTCCTTAAGGAAGAAAAGTACATTAAAATCAGTCTCTGTCTGCATGCATGTGATTTCTTGTATATACAATGGTTGCTCTTCAATCCTCAGAATCAACTCCAGAATTCAATGCAATCTTCCCACAGTCCTTAAGCACAAATACAGAACGATTTTAAAATATAATTCTATCAATAAATATTGTATATGATCTCAAACATTCATACATACCTCTTTTAATTCATTAATTTGTGTAATGTACTGGTTCTGAACTGTTAACAGCTGACTAATATACCAATGCTGATCTCGACAACGCTGGAAAAATGTTGGAGGGCGCACTTGGAACCTAAACAAAGTAAAACAATACTGAGAAAATACAGCATAATAAAGCATTCTGCTTTATATCCTTGTGAATTTCTTTTGTTATAGTGATTGATATGCCAATAAGGTTCCCTGTTAAAGTATCAATAACAAAAAGCTGGTAAGGTAGAGCTCCATATTATTTCACATAGAGGACAAACAAATAAATTTGTTGTGGAATAACTGATTCTGTGGATGTGAAATGAAACTGACACAACTATTCTGAAAAGAATCTCAGATGACAGTACAAATCATAACGAAACGTTCATTACAAATTCCACGCAACCAAGAAAAGAAATTTAGTCACAATTTCTAGCTTTAGTACAGAGGTTTACAGAAATATACTTCCTTTATCTTCTGAGCAGAAGATAAACATTTTTACATAACCTCATGGACTCACACTATAAACATATTTTGTTCCCTATAAAAAATTTGCAGCTGTATTTATTACCTCTCTCCATACCAAACTTCACAGTGATTCATTACATATCAGTATCACACCCTCCTATATTATTCGTATTACTGATGACAGAAAATTACAAATGCATGATATATTATGTCTAATAATAAGCTCTTCAATGGTTCAAAAACTATTAGAGGGGATGTATACAAACACTAAACGTATAGACACCGAAATTAATAAAAATCCAAACCAACATGGCTTAATGTGTTACCTGAAATTAAGTTACTGAAGTACATACATAAATTCACAACATCTCAGATATTCATGGCAGGATCAAGATCACAGTTCTTTGGGATATGATGCCATGTAATTTGGCGGCCAGCTGCCAAACACTAGTCCCTATCTACTAAAGTACATGGCATCTCATCCCAGAGAACCATAATCTTGATAAAAAAAACATTCTTTCCCTGAAGAATGTGTGCTTACCTTAATATGAGTGTGTCCATTTCAGTGTTCAGGTAGCCTTCACTAGCCAGTAAATCCAAACGAAAAAATCGATTATAACCCCAACACTCTCCAATCTCAAAATCAGAAGCAAATTCTCTGACAATGTTTTTACTAGCATCTCGAGAGCCTTGATGAATCATTTCTACACGATATTCATACCTGGTCAATAAAAACCAATTGTAAGCAATGTCCTTGGGCAAAACAAAAATTTAAGGATATCTGCAGAGATCATGTACATTAGTGTCAGGATAAAATCTGTTGATCAGTAGAATCTAGATTATGTAACAGTAATCTTTCAACTGTGCAGAGGGCACACAACCATCAAACAAGATGGAGATACGAGTATCATTATGGGTGTGAAACTTGGTCCCTCACATTTAGGAAGGAACACAGACTGAGGGTGTTTGAGAACAGGGAGCTGAGGAGAATATTTGGACTGATGAGAGATGAAGTGACTGGAAGTTGGAGAAAACTGTATAATGAGGAGCTTCGTAACTTGTACTCTTCTCCAAGTATAATTAGAATGATCAAGTCAATGATGATGAGATGGGCAGGACAAGTTGCATGAATGGGGGAGAAGATAAATGCATATAGGACATTGGTGGGCAAGCCAGAAGGAAAGAGACCACTAGGATGACCAAGACCAAGTGGGTGGGTAATATTAAAATGGATCTTAAGAGAGATAGGATGGAGTGGTATGGATGGGATTTATCTGGCTCATGGCAGGGACCAGTGGAGGGCTCTTGTGAACATGGTAATGAACCTTTGGTTCCATAAATTGTTGGGAAGTTCTTGAGTAGCTATACAATTGGCAGCTCCTCAAGAAGGGCTCAGGTCCCTGAAGTTAGTTCGGAGCAGACCACAAGTAATTGAAAGAATTAATCAGGATCTCAAAGAAACAGTGTAGAAGGGTGTGGATTACTTCTCCTTGATGAGAATGGGATTAGTGGCAGGCTACTGTGAACACCCTAATCTTCGGATTACATACAACATGGGGAATTTCTTCACCAGCTGAGTGCCTATTAGCTTCTGAAGAAAAACTCAAAGCTTGTCAGTCTGTCAATCAGTCAGTCAGTTATTTAAGCACTATTACTAAGTCTCATCTTAACCTTTAAGAGCCAAGCGACGCCATATGGCGTCATTAAAATAAAGTCAAGGGGACGAATGACGCCATATGGCGTCGCGCAGTCCACGCGTGCGGCCGGCTTTTTAAAATCTAATTTTAAGTTATAAATTCTTTTCTTACTTCCATTATTTTTGGTCACCAGCTTTATAAGTTGTCTCTCTTCCCACCTGCGTCGTCTAATGGAATGTTGGCTTCGTGTGGAAATCTTGGAAACTTCCGGAAATGCAGAGTCCCACATCACACTTCACGCACTTTATCCGGACGATTCTTCGTTTCCCATGCGAAGAGCACACTCAACACCTCAATTTCGAAGTACAGGAAGTCGGCCAGTGCTGTTGTTTGGCCTCCTCTATTCGAAATGACCCCGATGAAACGGCAGGGGTTCGACCCCTGGGCCGTTGAGGGCGAAGTGGACCCCTTCCAGCATGTTCCGCACAAGAGCGAGATGAAATTCTCTGTGTGACAACAGGATGTAACTGTTCAGATCCAGGAGATGGAAAAATAGTTTATTTGTCCATTTCCAGGTTCGACAACAGATGCTATAACTGTTTGCCACAGTTTGCCCACAGCTCCACCTGAATAATTATTCACACTCCTCTTGCCATGCTGGTGTGGTGGTCCCCAGGCTGCCGACGAAGATGATGGTTCTTCATCGACTTCAATTTCTGATTCACTTTCTTCCTCGCAACTCTCAGAGTCATCGGTACAACAGTCTGAATTGGTGTCATTTATAAGCTGATTCTCAATTTCAGCGTCTTCCAAATACGAGGCCATGGTGGACAGCTAAACACAACGCTAGCCTTGAATGTTCTGACACTGCTCGGCTATATTTCAAAACAGACCACTTCTTGTTTGGCTACGAGATAATACACAGTCAGTGTTTCTGCAAACGATTAGACATCGCCCACACTCGTGCTTACCGAAAGGAACCTACGAACTGGAGAATGATGAACGAAGCATAAACATCCGACCCTGTAGCTACACAAGCCATAGTTAGAGCATGATGTCACCAGCAGGCATTCAGACTGCAGAAATGTTTTGTGCAGGAACTGTATGCATTTTTGTGCACAGACGTTCAAAATTGAGGGAAAAATTTTTTTGGCATCAGTGTAAAAATTTTTAGATTTTAAAATCGGTAAATTACAATAACTGATTCTATATTCTTTCTAGATAAATGCAGCGTTTATTTCGTTCGTTTATCACAAAAATTGTAGAAATCACAGCATTTTGAGTAACATGATTACAATTTTTATTACTCTACAATGACGGGCATTTAAATTAAATCTGTCCCTGCTGCCACTACCGGAATTTAAATGGCCGTCTCTTAAAGGTTAATGCAGTTGGAAAGTGCAAATAACGATTCTCATATAAACAAAGTGCAATGTACTCACTTGGATGTTTCAGGAAGGCCAGCACTAAGCTCCAAGAAAACAGATAAATAATTTCCTCGAACAACTCCATTACCATCAGGGTACACTTTAAGTCTCCAACACAACCCATTCACATGTAACGGTGGTGAATACACAGGATCAGCCTTATGCTGCAACTGTGTAAATTGTTGCATTATGAAAGTGCTACTGTCATATCCAGGTACAATCTCACTGAAACATATGAATAACATGTCTGATTTAAATTCTGAAAATTAATAAATTATGGGAAAGAAAAAAGACAAGTTTTATAGTCAAAACTGAATTATGATGCCACCTCAGACAATCAGTACTCCTCAGTCAGTATTGGTGAAAAGTACAGCCAGCGCTACTCTATCCAATGGGCAAAGTGGATAGCTGCCCAGGGCCCCTACCACATAATTGTCAGTACCATGACAACAAATGTTAACAAACTATTTCAGAATATGTCAGAAACATAAGTGCAGACTTTTTAGCCAACATCATAGTAAGCTTTAATTAATTACATAGCATGTCACTACTATATAGACAAATAGTACCACATTCATTTTCACAGCTGGATATGTTGGAGTTCATAAACTTTAATGATATTTCTGTGTCAAGTTATTGCGTTACATAAGAAGCACAATTATTTGCCTTAATTGGAAATGATGAAGAAATATCAACTGTCTCTGACATGCCAAATAATGCCATAATTATGACAAAACATGCTAAATGAGCACCACTGAAGACAACAGGGGAAAAAAAGCTATGCATAAACAATGATGTTAGGTTCTATGGCTAAGGGCCAAAAATTATGTACATCATAACGAAAAGAAAAGAAAAAAACTTGCCCAGGGGGATACCATTGCTTGAATTCAAGAAAATGGCTATATCATGAAAGAAGTATTAACTGACTGGATTCCTGTCATTGGGAATTAAAACGTAGAGCATTCTTAGCATCAGATAGTTTCAAATGGTACCTCATGCCTGAGGTAAAACACAAGACTGCATTCTTGAATTCTGACCTAGTAGTCATACCTGGAGATATTATTTCTCACACACGTCAATAATGTGGTTAGTAAGAATCCTTTTAATGACCACCTCAGAAAACTATGCTCTGAGTTCCTTCTGTCTGGTAACCATTCTCACACCTTCTTGAAAACTGAGAAGCCCACTGTGGTCTTCTGTGCCAGTGGATTCTGGTTTCTTGGGAAAGATGACCAGAATTGACACTCAAAGGTTTAAAATGTACTGCCCATCACATGCCATGGACAGTAAGAAGAAAGATGTGATTTGGCAGGATTGCGGAGAAGACAGCAATGGTGACTATGAGAGTGGCAACAGCACTGTGACTGAAAGTGACAGAACTGACAACAGAAATAAAAATGATCAAACTTTCATTGTCCCAAGGGAGGAAAAAAAATATTACCGATTTTGCTGCGTAAATACGTCTAACCAAATAGGTACTTTTATTTTGTATGTAATTTTCATTTTTAACATAAAATGTTGGTAAAAAAATGTTTGTGTAGATGTTGCACTGGTCCGCAGTGGTAAAACAAATATTTACCATAATCTACACCCAAGTTCTTATAATCAGAAGGGTAAGAAATACATTGAAAAGTAAAAAATTATATATGTGGTCTGTCCAAAAAGAAACCAAACTTGTGAAATAGGGTTCCAACGAGCCAACACAGGTGACTCACAACAGTGGTGCTATGCAGCGGTGACCTTAAGCTTTAACCTGACACCTGCCTGATCACGCCACATCAATTAGTCATCAAGTACATGCAGTAGAGTGAACCTGTCTCTTGTGTCTTTTGTGATTTTTGCAAGTTGAAACATGAAGGACCTTGAAGGGCAACGTATTTGCGTGACATTCTGTTTCAAATTGGCAAAAACCTTTACAGAGACTTTTCATATGTTGAAGCAAGCTTATGGAGAGGATTCTTTACACCGTATACAATGTTACGAATGGTACCAAAGTTTCAAATCAGGCAGAACGTCCACCTAAGACAATCCCAAACCTGGATGGCCTTCCACATCAACAGATGATGATCATGTTGAGAAAGCGTGTGCTGTGATTCGTCAAAATCGCCACCTAACTGTCCATGAAGTTTCTGAAGAAGTAGAAATCAGTACAAGTTTGTGGCACACAATTTTGACCAAAAAACTTGAGATGCATCATGTTGCTGCAAAATCTGTGCCGTGTCTTTTGACAGGTGAGTAAAAAGCGAAATGTGTCACGATCAGTCAGGAACTGTTTGATCATTCAAATGCTGATGAAAAAATTCTGAAAAAGTAACAGGTGATGAAACGTGGGTGTATGGGTATGATATCAAAACAAAAGCTCAACTGTCACAGTGGGTAGGAAAATCATCATTGTGACCAAAAAAAAAGCACGCCAGAGTCGATCAAATGTGAAGGTGTTCCTGATGGTATTTTTTTTTTGGATGAGAAGTGCGTCGTTCATCATGAGTTTGTTCCACGTGGTCAGACAGTCAACGGACAGTTTTGCTTGGAGGTCATGAAGCGTTTGAGGGAGGCAGAGCAAAGGAAGAGGCCTGAGGGGTGGAGAAACAAGACCTGGATGCTGCAGCATGACAATGCACCTGCTCACATGTTGCTCATCCGTGAATTTTTGGCGAAGCATGAGACGACTGTCATCCCCCAACTGCCCTACTCTCCAGATTTGGCCCCTGCAGACTTTTTTTTGTTCCCAAAGTTGAAATCCACTCTGAAAGGTCGCCGATTTCAGACAATAGAAGAGCTAGAAGAAAATTCACTATGTGACCTATGCACTATCCTACAAAACGCGTTCCAGGATGCGTTCTAGAACTGGAAAAAACATTGGAAGCAGTGTATAGACAGTGGAGGGGAGGAGAGACAAGTCTTATTAATAATGTTGTATTTTAGTGTTCTGTTGCACTCGTTTTCATCCATGATATAAAGAACACATACATGACATAAGACACAATAACAGCAATACAGGATACTCGGAACGCATATTAAACACAGGACATGCATATGGTACAATAGAAAATACTATGGATATCATAGCAATGAAAAGAAAGGACAATATTTAAACACATTATAAAACTATCATATATACAGAACAACAAAGAAAAACACACATATGAACAATAAGGAAATATATAACCCAATATTTCAGGAATTACACACAATTTACACAGAACAACATAACACAACCCCACCACCTACCCCCACCACATCTACCCCTACCACGTCGTAACTCAATCACTATGAAGACGCACACACATCCAACATTACAACACTCGCAGATAAAAAGGGAATACATCACACAAGACACGGTGAGTACTAAACATTATAATACAACACATAACATATAGAAGCCAAAAGTAATAATAATAAGTACCTTTTTTCACGTTGCAGGTTTACACAGAATATAAGAAAAATGACCCCCATAGTGGAAGAAAAACATGCAAGTTTTAATTAAGACACATAAGATGAATAATCTTAACTAGTTTTAGTGTGTGTAAATTTATTATAGTTGACGAATATGCACTTTTTAAATAATTTTATAAAGAAATATAATGGCAAGCAATGCAACAGATTAGCATAATTAGGGCACCTGATGATGGCACGATGTTGCCGAAACATGTCGTGAAGTAACAGGTGAAATTGAGTGCACTACAAGACGGCCATTGTATACATATCATGGATGAAAGTCTTATTAAGTTGTAAGCTTATCAATAAATGTTTTAAAAAGAAAGTTCGGTTTCTTTTTGGACAGACCATGTGGGTGCAAAATACTCTTTTAATTTCAAGACCACATAATTTTGGGGACTTGTTTACATTTAAGCAAGTACAATACATGTTTCATTCTGTAGATACCGTGCTTGTTACCATGACATACAACATTTGATTCCTACGCTAAGTTTCTGAATATCTGACACATCACAAAAGGGCAAATGAACTAACCTCTGGAAAACCGCAGGCACAGGTGCAGTCACAAAGCTTGCCATGGGTTTCTTGCGCACTTGATGGATCATGCGTGAAAGATCACCACTCTTCATAATCAGTTCAGAGCGTGTGCAAGTATGAAACTGATGTTCAATATCTTGGAGCAAAGCTTCTAAGTATTCTGTTTCCTGTGTTAATGAATTTTTCTGGCCCATTAATGTAAGCAGTTTGGCTTTAAGTTGAGAGTCCAGGCGAGCAATCATTAGCTCCACAGCATTACGTATTTCACGAACACGTTCATCTTTGGCAGCACGAACAGATTCCACATTACGTTCCTGACAAAATACAAAAAACAGTTACCTGTGTACTCATTAAAGTACAGGGAGACTAGTTCACAGAGAATACACTAATCTATAAGACACATAAGATTCAGACACTGTTCTACTGCATGTGTTCAAGTGAAGCATGTGTTTCTTGTCATCTGGCATTTTAAAATTTGTATAATTTCTTTGTTATTGGACATAACTGTAAGAAACTTTCATGGTTCATCCTGCACACTTTGGAAATTTGTTTGTTGCCATTACCAATGCTGAATTGAGAAACAAGATGGAATTATACACAATGGATCAGCCTGTGCTTGTTATCAAAATCTTTTACTGTTCTAATGGTTCTTGTGCTGCTGTGGACAGACAATGCTGTCAACGGTTTTCTCTTCATGTTACACCATCAAGTGACACTATCTGCCAGACTGGTGAACAGTCTGAAAAAAAAAAAAACATTTTTATGACAAAATGTGTGAACAGATGTAAACATACTGTATCTGTTAGTACAGGGGAAGTAGTTTGTGTAGCACAGGAGGCAATAACAGGAAGTACAAGAAAAAGCATGTAATATTTGGCACAACAGATTAGGATCTCAACCATCACTACACGGAAAATGTGTTATGATCACTTTTTTTTCATACAAAATGAAACTAAGTCAGCCATTGTCAGAAGCAAGATGTTACACTTTTTCAAGGCAGTATGGAGTGCTACTGGAGGACAATCTAAATGTTGTGATTGTTACACTGTTCTCCAATTGACTTTCATTTGCATGGTTACAATAATAAGCAATGTTCAATTTTGGGCCTCATGCGAGGGTTGGAACTTTAATAGTGGCAACTATTTATTTACAACTGATAGAAAACAGATGCATGTTTCAAAGTTTTACTGTCCTTCTATGTAGTCATCAGCATTGTGTACAACCCGTTGCCAGCAATGTGGAAGTCGTAGGATACATTTAGCAGCGCCTGTTGTGTTGATAGTTCGAATGGAGTGGTCTACTGCCTGAAGAATCTCTGGAACACTTCTGAAGCGAATGCCACAAAGTGGTTCCTTCATCTTTGGAATCAAGTCGAAGTCACAAGAGCTTAAGTCTGGGGAGTATGGTGGATGGTACAGCACTTCCCAGCCCCTTCGATCGAACAAATCAGCCACAGCTTGCGCTGCATGCGGCCAAGCATTGTCCTGCAAAATGATGGGCAGGTTCTGGAGAAAGTGTCGCCACTTCTTTCTCAAAGCTGGTTGCAGATTGTGTTCCAAAAATGAACAATAATATTGCGCATTGACAGTCTTCTGTCAGGGAACGGTATGCATCAGGATAACACCATCACAGTCGTACACGGGAATCGGCAGAACTTTCACACTGCTAGGGTTCTGACGAACTTTTGATTTTCGTGGTGGTTCCACCTTGCCACTGTTCTGTAAGGCAATGCAGATTCCCTGCAAGCCTCTTGAAGACCTTGATGACACTGCCATGCTGTACGGCCTCTGGCACATTCAATCTTTATCCAACTCCACTGTTCCTGTTTCAAAAACATCGTGACAACGCTACATTAGACCGCCAGCTAACACGAGGCTCTGTTCTTCTTGTCACTGCGCATGTGCGTGATGTGGGAAGGGAGAGTCCATTTGCTCTGAGGTAAGGTAGGCATGTAACTGATGTGTGGTATAAGCGACATTCTTTGGTTCCATTGCATGGTGTCTCTACAGCAGTGTTGCCACTATTAAAGTTCCAACCCTCATACATCCCACAGCTTACCATTATCAATCCACTACATCCAGAGAGAGTTTTAGTTTAAAAAAATCTGTGGCTTTTAATCTGCAAGCGAACTATACCAACTGAGCAACCGCTGCTTTTCGGCAAAGTTAGTGCCAACTTATGTGGATAGAGGGTGCCACATGGTCAGCACAGTGGATTTCCATGGCCATTAATCTCGGTTTTCTAGACCGGAGAGAGTTTTAGTATAGCAAACAAATTTCCCATGTGCAGAATGATCTATGAAAGTTTCATAATACTGTGTTCAATATCAAAGTAGTTACACCAATTATCAGGTGTCATGAAAAAAAAAACACCTGTATCATCATGTACTCTTTAATATCTCTGTCTGTTTCAATGAGTACTGCTATGATGACTAACATGCATCTCCTGAAGAAACTTTCAGTACCCTGTAACAGCCTTTCAATGCATTAAAAATTAATTTTAAATAGAAACTGGATTAGACAGACACCTGCAATTTTAGAGCATAACAGCAAGCAGGAACTCTTCTTCTCCAACCCATTCATTCCTGATTATCCCAGGAATTACCTGTTAAGAATAACATATTATCCTTTAACTGAACAATCTGACAACAGGGCCCTCAAGCTGCTGGAAGAAGAAAGGGAACCTAACATGACAGACATTATTTTTCCATGCCTAATCTGTACTTTCTGATGTTTAAGTAAAATAATGTACTCTCACTTCTGAAATTTGAAAGGAAAGGGAATATAATTATATACCTCTGAATCTTCTTAAGGGACTGTCAAACAGAAAGCCCTCCAGTGAGAACTAATATGTGTGTGGTCACATGACCATATTCTAGTCTACCGAACCAAGTGAACAGTTTATAAAAACAGAAAACGGATTCTCTATTTGAAACTCATCTGTATCACTTTATTGTGTGCATTATATTTCTAAAATTATCATTTATATGTAATAACAAACATTTTTCATCCTGTTTTATGGAATCATGCACTCGTACATATACCTGACACTTCAATTATACTGTCACCTAGGCTAAGTACCTCAGAAGTAGGGAGCTGAGAAAGACAGCTGGCTGCTATCCAACATTTCTCCTCTGAATTGGTATCAAGTACTGAATGCAGGAGTTTTCCCTTCCTCAATGAATGAAGACACTTCTTAAGCCTATGATTTAAGTAAAATCAGGAACAAATTCATACTGACCACTTTCTGTACTAAACTCATTAATTCCATCAGCTGACGTCGCAACTGAGTCACTTCATCAACATTTCTCCTCTGAATTGGTATCAAGTACTGAATTCAGGAGTTTTCTCTTCCTCAATGAATGAAGACACTTCTTAAGCCTATGATTTAAGTAAAATCAGGAACAAATTCATACTGACCACTTTCTGTACTAAACTCATTAATTCCATCAGCTGACGTCGCAACTGAGTCACTTCATCATTTGTCCTCTGAATTGGTATCAAGTACTGAATTCAGGAGTTTTCCCTTCCTCAATGAATGAAGACACTTCTTAAGCCTATGATTTAAGTAAAATCAGGAACAAATTCATACTGACCACTTTCTGTACTAAACTCATTAATTCCATCAGCCGACGTCGCAACTGAGTCACTTCATCTTTGATCTGGGTGATATGTTGTTCATAAACTTCTTCCAGAGGTTTGAAGGTATGTCCTGAATGTGTACCACCCCAGAGAGCACACTGATGACAAATGCACCGCCGACAAGTCCAGCAGTACACTGACAGTTTTTCTTTATGGCTTTCACATCTACTGACAAAAAAAACAAGATTATTACAACACTTAACACGGCACCAGCAGAAGAAAATTAATATTAAAACACACTTTCAAAGGTATGTCATACCTGTCTCTATCACAGTCATCACCACGAGTACTTGTAAACCCAACTGCCTGCAAGGTATCCAACTGCTGTGTCACCTCTTCAACCCAACGACAGTTAACCAATTCATGAAGATGCAGCGATGCTCGGCAATGAGGGCATTGTGAACGTTGTTCTGTTAGCCATCGGCGAATGCAAACATAACAACACAACTTGGAGCAATGGGGGCAGAGATGAGCATCCCGCAGCTTCTCCATACAGATGAAGCAGCGGAAAACTTCTGCCAGAGTCTGAAGGAGAACCAAATATTTCAAAATAACATGAAAAGTAGCTGGTTTATTTTAATTTTAACTGAATGTTACAGTTTTGTTCACGTCCCAAACTGCAGCAACTAAGCCAGCCAGTACCTGTAGTTTATAAGCTTCTTGTCAAGCCTCTTGGATTCAGCATGCCCTGAAACAAACTTGTATCACCTTCATTGGCTGCAGCCTGTTGTGTGTTAGATATATACACACACACACATATATATATATATATAAATAACAAAAACAAAGTCCGTGGCCTGTAGTCCGCAAACAAACTACACCGACCAAGCGACTGCCACTTGTCGGCGAAGTTAGTGCCTACTTTAGTCGATAGAGGGTATCACGTGGTCAGTGCAACAGATCCCCATGGCCGTTAATCTCGGTTTTCTAGACAGATATATATGGGAATTATGTCTACCGTCAAACACAACAAACTCAGTTTTAATTTCGATCTTTATTGCTGCTACATCTATGTACACTGAACCACTGCATAGTGTAGAACACACTGAATGTATACATGCCCAGACAAAAAACACATATGCCATATTGTACAATTATATAAAGATACATATTGTGGGAATAGCATACAAATATCCACACACTAACAACTCGTACATCATAGTAACTTGTCTTTGGGCTTCACAACCAGGCTTACTGTGCATGAAGCTTCTGCAAAAAGACCTACAAACATACATACCCATTTTTCTACACTGTAGCAGGAAAACCTTAAATATTTAGGTTCACATACACATCCTTAACCTAGCATCAGAAACCAATTAATATTTTTTAAACATTTATAACATATTTTTAATATTTTCAATAATATATAAAAGACATTATAAGTTTTGATATATGATATACCTACATATTTATCTTTTATCTTATTTATGTATGTGCTACATCAACTTGAGGCAAAAGTTTTTATGTTAGTATATTGTCACACTGCACAGGCAACACGCAACGACATGCTGCACCGATAAGGATCCATACTGGTGTTTCAATGACTATACATATTCCTGTATATAACTTTCTGATGATGGTCTTATACAACCGAAACATGTAGCAGCAATAAAGATAGAAATTAAAACTGAGTATCTGTTGTGTTTGACGGTAGACATAATTCATATATATATATAGTATAAACGTGTATCAAGTTTTGAATAAATAAAAGTGTACTCATCTGGTATTTCTGTTCTATTTTCAGTGAGTACAGCATGGCATCACATTATAGAAAGGATGTGTTCTTGAAGGCTATCTGCATAGTGAAATTGTATAATGCAGACCCTAGTTTTCCACTGCCTCCCATCTTATAAGTGGAGATGTGTTGCCACAAGAAATTATTCTGTCTAGAGTCATAACAGAAGCATGCATTTTTTGTCTACAAGTAACTGAACTTGATGGCCTTTTCTAGATATCTTAAATGAGTGAAACACACTGTACAATTACAAATGTGATGAAAATAGCAATCACATTACCAGCCATCACCTATATTGCTGACACTTGCACAGGCAAGCCAATGGTCAGGTAAATGCCTTGCTGTGTCACCGATGCATGCACATATAACAAAACAAAAAATAAACTACATGGCTTTAGTCTGCAAGCGAACTATGCCGACCGAGCAACCGCCGCTTGTAGGCAAAGTTAGTACCAACTTCTGCAGATAGAGGGTGTCACGTGGTCAGCGCAATGGATCCCCAGCATGCGCATATACAACCTCAATTATTATTATTATTATTATTATTATTATTATTGCTCGAGCGCTCGGAGTGAGCGGACGTGTTGTACTGTGTGCTCCTGCTCCTACTGCTTGCTGCAAACATCAAGAACTTTTATCTCGTGAATCCAGTGTTGTGTTTCTGCGTGGCTTCATGGTCGCCAGCCAGGATGCTTGTCCAATATGTGACAAAGCCATTTTATGGAAAACAAAAATTTATTCGGTGTGGTGTATGTGATGTGCGATTTCACTGTGCGTGCCTGCAACTTGGAGAGGCCGAGCAGGCTACTCTAACCGCTGAGAGTGAGTCTGTATACAAGTGCAACGCGTGTGCGAATTCATCAGGCACTGATATGGATCCTACCAATTCACCAGGATCTCCATCTAATGAAGGAGGTAATGAAGGAGCTACGAGTTGTGCTTCATCCAACCAAGAGGTCTCTCCGCTTATATCTGTGAGTAATCAGCTTGAAGCTATTAGACACAATGGACAATGCACCGTGCAGTTAATTGAGTCCCTTGTGGATATGGTAACAAATCTGGCTAACGAGGTCGCCCATCTCAAAAATGCTGCTGAAAGAGGAAATTAGGAATCTGCATAGCCATGTTGAAGCCTCACCCAGGGCCCCTATGGAGCAGCGCATTCTGCTGGCAGAAACATCCCGCAAGGAAGCAGCCAGCAACCAGCGTATGCCTTCAGCTGCCCTCTCCACTCAGGCCTCGCCTGCTGTTCCTGCTGGGACAACCTTGTTGTACAGGGACGTCGCTGCGGTTGGGGTTTCACCCCCTGGGCCTACAGTGATACCTGATCCTGACGGATTTAAAACCGTTAGGTACAGAAATAGGACCACCACCAGCACTCCTGCTGCAAGTGCTGTTGTCAACAAGGTTAAGCTTCGCAGACAGCCCCTCATCAGTATTAGTAACTCGCAATCCTTGCCGGTCGTCAAAAAAGCTGAAAGATCCAAGGCACTATTTGACTCTCGGTTTAGCCCCGAGGTTACTGCAGATGATGTGCACAAATCATTGAAGGAGCAATTGAGTCTAAAACAGCTGGTCTGCACCAGACTCAAAACTAAATTCAACTTGTACTCTTCATTTCATATCTCTGTATTGGAAGACGAATTTGCTCTAATAAATAGCACTGGTGTCTGGCCTTCTGGTTGCCTGATTGCTCCATATTATGGTAAGCTTACTGCGGACCAGATATTTACTGCCAGCACACCTGAAGAGGCAGCTCCCACTGCTGCTGTTAAACCTGCAACGAATCCAGCGGATAACAATGGGGCCAACGGAGGCAGCTCGACATCCACTTAAACATGGCCTCTTTCAGTGATGCGAGCACAAGTCCTTCGGCCATGTCGCATCTGAATTTCGGTAACTCTCTTGGCATTTTTTATCAAAACGTTAGAGGTCTCAGGACCAAACAACTTGAATTTTATGACGTGTGCGTCTCCAATTACGACATAATTTGTCTGTCCGAGACATGGCTAAACGACCTGTGCTACGATCACAATCTGTTTCCTAACCAATACACCATTTACCAGCCTGACCGGCCGTATATAAACAAGGCTCGTGGTGGTGGCGTTTTAACAGCCATTACCACTAGCCTGGGCTCTTGCAGGCACAGGTATGATTTAGAACTCTGTTCTGAATGTGTGTGGGTCGAGGTTCCCACTGCTGATGGCATAAACATGCTTATTGGTAACCATTACTTCTCCCCTGACACCAAACCGGAAGTCATTACTGCCTACTTTCGACAACTTGAAAACAATCTAGACACGAACAATACTCGCGTCATATTACTCAGTGACTTCAATGCTCCTGGATTCAACTGGGAGAACGGGACACCTCTTTCTAGTTGTCATTATTATTCTAAACTCAAAGGGGACTCTATATACACCTCTACATGTTTTCTTGGCCTAAGGCAGTGCGTTGACGCTGTTGACACTGTTAACATGCTTGACCTAGTATTTGCAAATTTCACTGATCTAAAGTCTGTTCCTGCCAACTCTGGATTGGTCGCAACTGATATATAGCACCCTCCTTTGAATATTGATGTTCTCTTACCTAATGTTAACAGTAATTTAAAGTGTGAGTATAGTTATCAAAATTTCACAGCAGGGAACTACGCTTTGCTTTACAACATTCTATCAACTTATGATTGGTCAAGCGTGTATGAAACCTCTTCTGTTGACGTAGCAGTCGCCAGCCTCAGTGTTGCTGTCAGAAGTGCCATGGAGCAGGCAATTCCTTGTGGGTATCGCTACAAGTCTAAATTCCCTCACTGGTTTGCCTATACCTTAAGGCATTACATCATCAAGAAAAATTATTTCCACCGTCGTTTTAAAAAGAATCCTTCTGATTACTTTTACGACAGGTTTGCCTATTATCGAAAACTAGTTAAAAATACCATCAAGTCCGACAGACTTAGGTGGCTGAAGTCAGTTGATAACAATTTAAATTCACAGCCCCAACATTTCTGGAAATACATGTCTAATTTCAGAAAACATAGATCCGGTTCCATTCATCTAGAAGTTGATGGTACACACCTAGTCCAGCCCGAAACTGTTGCTGATGCATTCGCTAAGCACTTTCAATCTGTTTACAATAAACACTGCTCTAAGGTCATTCACCCTGTCTCGCAATCTTCTTAATTTTTATCCCTTGCCCCCATTTTTGATGCTGATGTCTACAAAGCCATCAAGAGACTAAAACCATCAAAATCTGTTGGGCTTGACGGTATTCCTGGTTTTATCATCAAAGGTTGTGCAGGTATTTTTATTCCTATACTTAGGCATATATTTAACTTGAGCCAGATGCAGCAGTATTTTCCTGCTGCATGGAAAGAATCTGCTGTTGTACCAGTATTTAAAAGAGGCAATCATGCTGCCGTGAGCAACTACAGGCCTATTTCTATTATCAGTAATTTCTCTAAATTGTTTGAATTCATTATTAATGACCATGTTTCTCATTTCGCTAAATTTAATTCCAACCAACATGGCTTTACCAGAACTAAATCTACAGTTACCAATTTGGTGACGTTTCTCGACTTCTTGACGCCTGTTGTCCGCGGTCAGCGTCAAGCTGATGCCGTCTATTTTGATCTTTCTAATGCTTTTGACCTCATCCCTCATAATATGCT
>NW_019718650.1:246397-247078 GCF_002891405.2 Cryptotermes secundus
TTTGTTAATGATACTCTTAATATTACTTCTGTGTATGTGGTCTTATTTTGTTGTTCTCTCCTGTTAACGTTAACTTTATTTTTCTTGGCATTATTATTAATCTGTTGTCATTATGTAGACTCTCAAATTTTGTATTTGTTTTTTAATTATTTTTATGTAATTCTATGTACTCATTCTAACCTTTTAATTGGCCTCTGTGCTGTTAAGTTGTACGTAATTAAACATGAATTGAATTGATTTAAATTAGGATGTTGAGCTGCCACACGAATAAATAAGAATTGGGTTATTATTATTATTAACTTCTATGTGTGTATGTACATATGTATCGTATGTGTATTGTCCTTTCTCATCACATAATGGAATAACCATTCGAAATGTACTATTTTATTTTTCACGCCTGTTAAGGGTAAATTATTTTTTTTCTTTTCTTTTCTTGGAATTGTTACCAATTTATTGATATTGTATAGACTGTCATATTTTTTATTTTGCTCTTTAATTTTTGTGTATTTCTATGTACTCATGCTAACTTTGTAATTGGCCACTGTGCTGTTAAGTTTTCACATAAATAAACACGAATTGAATTGAATTGTTATTAATAAAATGTAAAGCTATCCCTGTAACAGGCCGTGAAGTCCCATAGGGTTGTGAGACGTTGAGGGTCCCACATTATCTAGACAATCG
>NW_019718650.1:247451-287222 GCF_002891405.2 Cryptotermes secundus
ATGGAACTGATCGAAGTAGCAAAGAAAGGTAGATTAATGAATATAAAGGAAGAATACCAAATTTACCGCCACTACAAGGATAATAAACTAATAGATGAGCAGAAACAGGCAAAGGAAATCAATAACCAGAACAGCATGCTTGACCTCATCACTACTTGTATAAACACACCCCAACCGCGTCATAACACACAAGGTTATAAAAAAACATTAGATGTAGTATTACTACTGCAGTACACAGCACACAGCACACAGGAACATATCAAACCATAAGGTAGGCAAGAATCAAATAAAACATTAAACAATATATATAATAATATATAAAATCCTAAGTAATATAATATCTTTGCAGCCATACAACCTCAAGCTGACATCTCCCATCTTCGGGATGAATTAACAAGGAGGAGTTCAGCATTTTATATCAAACATTTTAACATTTTAGCGTTTTAACTTAAAAATAGGTTCGGATGAAAAGTGAGAACTTGAGAGTGTACTCAACTATCTTAGCATGTTTTGTGCTTTTACACGTCAACATATCGTAGCAGCGTCCACACGACAAACATAATTGTGAATAAAACACAGCGACAGTGTTTCCATAATTATAGCAAGGGCCTCTGATGATGGTTGTGTCAAACCGAAACATGTAAAAAGGCAGAAATAATAATAAAAAGTGACCTACAAATTGTTACACTCGACGGACTTTCTATTAACTTTGTGAAGAAATAAGATACTGGGTTATTCAAGAATTTACATTGGGAATCCATGGTTCAGACTTCTCATATTTTTAAAAGCATCAGAAACTTTAATCTTCGAAAATTAAAAAATGATTGATGATGCTCTATTTAAAACTGTAACAGTGAATTTGATCTCATAGAGTTTGGGGTACCCAAGAAACTAGTTATGCTGATTAAGATCCTGTGGCATATTTGTTCAAGGCAAGAACTGTGAAGCCTACAGAGACAGCCATTGCTTGGGAATGGCTCTGCAAACACGCCAAATGCCATAGCTTCCTCAGCTTCCATGTTTATTTCCTTATTGGCCAACGGCTGTATCATGAGTGACTAAACTCTAGATTTATTTGGTTTATATCTTGGCATGAACCATACAGAAAACACTGCTCCCAGAAGTTCTACTGTTGCATCATGTAGCTGTCACATGGACTGCATAGAGAACAGTGACGGCTACATGATGCAACAACAGAACTGCTTGAAGCAGTGTTTTCTGTGCAGTCCATGCCAAGGTGTTATAAGCAGAATAGATCTAGAGTTTAGTCAGTCATGATACAGATGGTGGCCAATAAGGTCATAAACATGGAAGCTGATGAAGCTATGGCATTGGAAGCCTTTACCAGGTGACATCCAGCGAAGATATAGCAGTGAGAAGGCTTCATACGTGCTGTAGTGAACTGCAGAGTGTGTAAATTAGCATTAGCGCTGTTGTTATTTGTAGTTACATTCTGTTAGAGTTCAGTAAGTCCAGTAAGCCAAACCCTGTATATAATAACACTAATACGTATGACAACTGGGGTCAGAAATGGGATTGGACTCATCGATTAATGGATTGATGATTACACTGTGTAGGTATCTTGCCACACTATGAAGATGGAACAAATACTGGTATGCCTGATGGCGGAAATGAATGCCATGGAAGAAAGAACAGATGCCAATCTAAGGGAAATGAAGGCTGAAAGCCAAGATACAGGCCAAGAGTGAGAAGTCTGTGGTCCTTTGAGGTACTCTCATCTTGTGGATGGATATCCATCAAGCCAGGACAGAGGCCACAGAATAAAAAATTGATGCCAACCTAAAGGAAATGAAAGCTGGCCAAGAACACATGAAAATGACTGCACTGGCGAGTTCCAGTAGCAACTGTAAATGACAGACCCATCTTCTTGTCAGAGAGGATGTTACATAAGGGCTATGACTGCAAGTGTTCAGTTAAAAAATGTTGGTCATGAGTCCCAAAGGGTTTGTCACCAAGCTGGACTAATGGTAAACCACCAGTTTTAAAGTAAGTATGACTCTGACTATACCTATGACCATAAGGGTTCAGTTGCCCCCTCCCCCCCCACCCACACACACAAAAAAAAAACCTCTGGTCGTGATCCTCAAGGGACTTGGCACCAAGATAAACTTAACTCTGACTCTGAAATACGTGTATCAGAGGAATATTCACTGTTGGGAGCCACTACCTAGTAATGACCAGTGAAGACAATAATAGATTGAGACTTAGCATGTGCTATAGAGAACTGTAAAGTGTGTGTAGACTGGTGACAGCATTATAATTAGTTGTAGTTTCAAGTTAGTGTTCAACAAATCCAATTACCAATCCAAACCTCATGTCTAGTCACTAACACAAGACAATATCTTAAGAGATAAACATTCAGTAACAGATACGATCTGGTATTGTAAAAGTAACGTATGACCTGATGTGCAATGATTTGGTTTTTGGAACTCCCGCAGCTGTAATTAAAATCACATTCGATTTATTTGAGAAATTTTTGTGAAGACTAAAAATTGCAAATGTTATTAAGATCTGTTCATCCAAAACAGTTATTATTTGTAATTGGATGTGGAAAATAGATATTCACACATCATTATGAGATAGACATAAAATGTGGCCAATGAAGTTCTTGAGATCTACTTTCATGTAAACTTTTAAAACACCAAATAAATAAATCTCAATTCTTCATTCTAAAATAGTGTTGGTATTCTATGTTGCACAAAGAAAGTTACCACAAGTTTACAGAAAACACTACAATTTATTATCATAACAAGGATATACAGTGTCAGCTTTATATTGTCATACTTATTGCATTTTAGAAGTGCTATGTTATGATTTGCTTGTAGTCAGATATTTGACTAGTTTTTGCTTGAAATGTTTCTATTGTGATTTCATAGTCAATTCTAATAGTATTAAGTATTATGTATTTACTGGAATCAACTATCTGATTCAACATATTTTATTTAATTCTATTCTACTCAGTTACTTTGTTTTATCTATTCTGTATATTATGTACTATTTTTAAATGTTCTATATCTTACATGTACTGCGGATCTATGGAATGTTACAAAAATTGGAATTTAAATTGAAATCAGCTAGGATGAATATTGACTGTGGAGCAGCTGGTGGAATAAGAACTGACAGGCAAAACCAAAATATACTTGGTGAAAACTTGCCTCGGTGATACTTTCTACCATAAATTCCCCATAACCTCACCCGGGACTGAATTTAGGCCACCATGGTGGAATGCCAGTGACTGACTGCCTGAGCTATGGCATGGCCTGCCATAATAAATTTCATTCCTTTTCAAATTGTTCATGACTAATGTATGTGACTAGATGTCTTAAAATATATGGCAAAATTCAGACTGAATGTGCAGTATCCACTTGTCCCCCTTTCCAAATTTGGGATGGATTATAAATATATTTTAAATTCTCACAGAAGCTAAATTGTAATACCACGTGATTATTTATGAGGTTTAAATGTAATTTTACTCTTTCATGCATTCCTTATTTTATGTTTAAACAAATAAATAGAGATCTAGAGAAAAGAACTGCCAAAATATTAATCGTAACCCGGTCACAGAAAATACAGTCTTACACGTTCATACTGTGTTGTACATCTGTACACAGTATGCATGCATATACAGTTTTTTTAAACTGTGATAAATTAATGAGGATAAAGGTAAAAGAGGTAAAGTTATCCCTGTAATAGGCCATGGAGGCCCAGAGGATTGTGAGAGGTTGAGGCTCCCACATCTTCTAGACAACTGGCTCACAGATGGCAGTAAGGTTATCAGCTTTACGCGCAGGCTGTCCTTTACCCCCAAGGAAGATTCCTGGTACTCATTTCTGTTAGAGGCTGACTCGACCCCAGGCCCATAGTGCGGCTGGAAGGACTAGGTAAATTGAAAAAAATCCACCTCATCAAGACTAGAACCCACAACCTTCTGGCTTGTAGCATAGTGCCTCAACCAAATATGTTACCACATGCCCCAAATTAATGAGGATCCTATCCAATAAACAGGCTAAGTATCATTGTCTTATAAAAATCAACTTAAAAGTAACAGCACACATGGGAGACCTAAGTGTAGACAAAAGAATTCCATGATTTTAGTCCGCAAGCGAACTATACCAACTGAGATACCGCTGCTTGTCAGCGAAGTTTAGTGCCCACTTTGTGCAATGAATCCCCATGGCCGTTAATTTCGGTTTTCTAGACCAGAGCCGCTATTTCCTTGAAATAGGTCCTCAATTATCATCATGAGGCTGAATTCATCCCATTCCAGACCCACTACTTCTCAGAAAAAAATCTGGTAGTGGCGGGAATCAAACCCAGACCTCCAGATCTGTAGCCAGGAACACTGACCACTAGACCACAGAGGCAGTGTAGACAAGCAGATAATATTACAATGCATCTTAAAGAAATAAACTGTTGTGAGAAAGCAGAAACAAGGACAAGTAATTTCATACTTGATTATTGCAGTGGCATTCATTGATAGTTTGATACATGCTTGGAGACACACACATTGCATAGCAGTTTAATGACCATATTGGGAGCTGTCTTGATAATGTGTTTTGAGTGTTTCTGTCTAACTGTATCCAGGCAAGCCACATAATCTGTTTTGTTGTCACTGTTTATTTTAGTTTACCAGCCAAACAAGGCTAGACGAGTGTAAATGAAGGAAGGAAGGAACAAATGAATAAATGAATTATAACCGATTAGATAAAATAATTATATAATAGTAATTAAATTATACTCATTAGAAAAATATTTTTATCTATGTCGTCATCCCGCTTGCCATTTTTGACTGTATTTTACTGTATTCATAGGTCTCCCTTATCTATGGATTGTGTATGAATGTATGACTGAAGACTGCTTGCTTGCTTTTACTTTTACTTACATATTTTATAACTTTTAACAATGTACTCATTGACATCGTTTTTGACAACAGGCTCAAATTGTGATGCACAAGTATAATTATCTTGTATCTACGTAATTTTAATCTTATTACTTATTAGCGATGTACTCATCGATATTGTTTCTGTTAACAGTCTCAAATTGTGATGCATAAGAACAATTAACTTATATTTATGTAATTTGTGATCTTATTAATTTTTCAATTAGACTATTATTGTACAGATGCCATTGTATTTATACTGTATTTGACTTGTTCCATATCCTATGGTGTTTACATGTATCTGGATTTACGGACCATAAATAAATTGAACAATTACCGAACAACTGAACAATACACTGGCAGGCTCTCACAAACACAGTACTGAAACTTCAAGCTCCATAAGAAGTGCACATATTCTCTACTCGCTGAGAGAGTAGACTTGGCTAGTGAATTACATATTCAAATTCAACTGCTGTACCAAAGTAAACAAAACCAAACAATAACTACACTTATTATCTAACTATGGTTCACTGAAATGATATGTATCTATAGTATTAAGAATACGGCATTAAAGTGCAGATGGAATAGCATACTTAATACGAAGTACCTTTTAACTTACTTAGCACAAACCGTAACAGCATTACAAAGACATACCATAGCGCATTTTCACTTAATTGGTTTGGACTTTTATCAAAAACGTAAAATATCTCTCTCCACACGGAATCTAAGTATCACAACCTTTTTTTTCAATAATAAAAACGCTGAAGCTGGAATGTGAGACACATCTATTCCATTGAATATGAAATATCGTTTTAACGGCACACTGTAGCTTTTTATGTCGTTACATGAAGACCAATTATGCTATTCGCAGTTGACGTGGAATTATAATTTTGAGACCCACATTTGTATGAAGCAGCATTAGGTAAATATCATTTCAAAGAGAAAAAGGGCGTGCAAATTCTGCCGTATCTCAATTCACATTATGAAACTACTGGTAATTCAATCGGGCAACGTCAATTTTGGAAGACACTAGAATGGTGGAAAGCTCAACATCAAACCAAATAATTAAGTCAGGAGACATAGACTTTAAACAATTATAAAATAACCAAACATTTTCCCATCGCACACCACTGCTACACACATGTTCGTGCTTTCTTCACACTCATCACACAAAACACTACCAGGTTACTAACCTCCACACTATGTTCATCAACATGTTTGCTCCCCTTATCAGACCTTCCAGCCATGTTCATAGCATTAATATATTCAATTTACGAAGCGAAGTGCATGGCTGTCCGATATAAGAAAAATCCATTCGTTTTAACATTGTTGCTTCTGTTCACTAGTACAATTTACGGAAATTAAGCCGCACGCGTTTTCTCACGGAACTACATTTTCCTTTACTAATGCCTTCTTTTATACTCTACACGTCTACACAGTCTAAACCGTCTAAACCGTTTACACATTCCACCACACATCAAACGTTACATGTTTAGTAGAGAAAATCTGCAGATATACATAACAGCAAATAAAATTGTGGTAGTAGAAGTTTTCACAGCAGTCGTGATGAGTTCTGCGTTCTGCGATAAACGGCCATAAAGTCCATTGAAGTCAATGGACGTTTCCAAGGAGCATGTCGCCTCCGTCTTCAGGGTTGGAGAATTTTCTTGCCGGTTTCTTGATTGGCTTACTCTTCAACTCTGAAGATGGAGGCGAAAGTTCCTCTGAAACATCGATTGACTTTCGGCGGACTACAAGGCGTTATACCCCAATAGACAGAACTCTTCAGCAAATCAAATTGCCTTCCTGTACATAAGTGAGAAATGGCACACTTGCAAATTACGTTAATTACGTTGTTCGTAAACGAATATATATAAACGAAAACCAAATCTATTTTGTCCCGCCTAGTATAGTCTGTCTGGGTGGCGTTTGTCATATATGTCAGGCTCTTGCTCAGTTAACTGCACAAGAACAAAATTAGCAGCTTCGTCAACTTTTCGTGTCGTCTTAACAAACAAATTAATCACTGAAGTGCGTTACAGAACAGTTGATACTACGAAACCACGCGGTAACGCAATTGTGAGAAGACTGGGATGCTCCGTTGCCTGAAAATTGAGTTTCTCAATCTTTCTGCGATTTGCGTTGCCGTTTCCTCAATTTGTGACGCTCCATTCGCTAACATGCGTTCAACTGGCTGATAACAATTCTCAGAAATCGCGGTTGCGTTGCGGTTGCCAGTTTCCATGGTGTGCTCTCGGATGAGAGGTGCAAATGTGTAAATGCGTAAACCACAAATACACGCGCACCCAGTGGGTATAAAGGAGATATTACATACTTACTTACTTAATCATGGAACTGAGCCCTTCTTGAGTCGCCAATTCTGCATCTACTCAAGAATTTCCCAGCATTTTACGGAACCCAAAGGTTCATTACCGTGTTCACAAGAGCCTTCAACTGGTTCCTATCCTGAGCCAGATCAATCCAATCCATACCATCCCATCCTATCTCCCTATGATACACTTTAATATGATGGATATATATTGATGTTATTTAAGTCTGTAGCGAAACAATTTTGCAGTCTTTCAGTAGACAATGTGCCCGTTTTGCGTTTTGCGCAAAGAATCATGGTACTGTAATGGCGTTAACGTTAAAGTTGAATTGTGTAGAATAAATTGTAACCATATTTCTGTACAGTTAATGAATGTGCCAAACGTTAAAACCTATTAATATGGACTTCATTGCAACGTGTATATAAATGTACTAAGGACATACAGTACGTTATACACAAAGCTCTGAGTTTGGCTCATGCTAACCCTCCGTGTTTTGCGCAGGTAAAAGATGTCACTACTGTCGGTAGATGTTGGACGATGTGTTGCTATTAATTGTGACGCCATTTTACTAACCTTTAAGGCGGGGGAGCGAAGAATTTGGTAACCTGTAAGTGAAATTGCATAAATTGCTGAGCCACAACAAATATCACACGCACTTCAAGAAGTGCAACCAGTCATCTAACCTCTTGGGTAAGACGCAGAACTTCCGTACATTGCAGTATTTCAACCACTTGCGTAGAACTTTTTTTTAGTAGCAATTGGACTCGCGAGGAAATTGTGTGGGAAAGGTTAAACGGTAGATTATAATAATACTTACGCTTTTTGTATCAGTCTTTGATGATCGTACTCCAAGTAGTCGAGATTTGAAGCCATTTAGTGTTATGTGGGTATATGTAATGCTAGTCATTTATGGCAGCTCTCAGAAATGTAATTGTACACATGTGTTGGAAAGACAAGCTGATGACTCCCGAGAGAGATTATAAGAGTCTACATAGATTTCTGTTTCTTGGTTTCAGGCTTTTGTGCTTGCTTGGTGGAGACTATGGAGGAGGATGAAGGTGACACACTAATGGCTGTGGAGGAGTCAATATTCAGTGAAAGGGTAACAAAGGATAAAGATGATGCTTCAGTTTTACATGGTGACAAGAGTTCCCCTAGTCCATTGGTAGAGGAACATGATAAATTAAAGCCTGGTTGTCAGGATAATATGAAGTCAGCTAGCTGTGTAGTATCTGCACCAATAACAAGTGAGAGGGGTAGTGAGAAGAACAATGGCGCATTAGCAAGTGATAGTGATGTTCCCGGAAGTCCAAAGAAAGTAAATGGTGAGGTAGAATTATCAAAATGTGACACAGCTGAGCACAGTTCTGATTTAGATTTCGTTAGTGATAATACCATAGATAAGGACAGCAGATCAGTTGAAGATGAAGATGATGATGATACATATTCTGAATCTGAGAATTCATTAAACCCTCAGAAACGTAAACATGAAGTGATCCCATTGCCCGAAGAAATAAGTGATGCAACAAAAGATGATGGCCAAAATTCTGAGAGTAATATTGAATATAAAGGGTTCAAGAAAAGGATTTTGGCTCAGACATCCGTAGCAGCCAATAACATATCCACAACAGGTGATAAACCATTGAAGTCTTCAAAATCAGTTTTTAAATGCAAGGAATCACCTCTCGGAGAGGCTGTTTTAGAACCTCAGCATGTTTTGCTGTCACATCAAACATTACCAGATGGGACGCAATCCAGTGCACAGCTTAAAGAATATGCTCAGTATTTGGGCTTGCAGCCAACAGTGAAATTCAAATGCTATAAATGTGGTGAGAGTGGTTTCCCGTCCATGTTAAAATTACAAGAACATCAGAACACCTGTCTGAAAAATTGTAATAAAGTGCAAAGTCTTACAAAACCTATCCCTCCACCTCATACTTCTGAACCTACACCATCTACAAATTTCAAGATAACTCGCAAAGTGTACCTCTGTTCAGCATGTGGGACTTACTATGAGAACTGGAATCTCTTTCTTCACATGAAGGAGGTTCATAAGAGACTTATATGCTTATTTTGCTTGGGGATGTTCTCTCAGGTTGACAAGCTTGCTACACATTTGTCTGGAAAGCATGGGGTAGTTGAAGCACTGTATACATCATCAGAGCAGTTTCTAAATGAATTTAAAAGTGGGTCCTGCTTTCTTATGTGTTGCACTTGTGAACGGATTTTTTCAGAGCGAGAAAATTTTTATGACCACTCTTGCAGTGAAGGATTGGTGATTAATACTGACAAGGCATGTTCCTTATGCGGGTTGCGAGGTGCGCATTTTCCAACATGCCGCCGAGCCTTTACTGATAGTAGCTCATCGCCACCACCCCTACGGCCACTATCAAGTTCTTCACTTTCTGCCACACTGGAAAGTCCACCAGAATCAACACAGAATTCTCAGCTCTCGATTCAAGAACATTCTTTATCAGTCACAAAATATTTAATACCGGTGGGAAAAGTTCCAGGCAAAAGAGTAAATCAGAAAGCAAATATGATGCTTGACAGCACAGGAGAAAGTCTGGAAAAACCTAGAGATCTCTCAGATATTGATGATGATTATGATATTAGTAATGCAGCTTCTTTCTGTCATGTCAACATTGATGAGCCTTTAGAGAAGCAGAAGCCAGTAGCTATTTCAAAAGTCAAAACCTATAAAGGTATAAGTCAAGATGTTGATAGGAAAGTCACTGCTGAGCTGAAGCCTACAGATTCATCAACTGATACAGACATAAATGAGAAATGTGCAGAAACTAGTGACAATAACAGAGATGAAGATGTTCAAGATAATGATACAAATGCTAGCTCAAGTAATATAGTTGTCAAAGAAAAGGAAATTCAAGAAAATCAGGAGCATGTTGATGACCAAAGTGGCAAGATTGTAATTGAAGTTGATGATGAAAGTATGCACAAGGGAGGGATAGAACCAAAGAGGTCAGATCTGGAGAACAAGACAGATTTGGAAAGCCCACGAGATAATGAGCTTCAAAGCCCTGTTTTGGAAGAACTTGAGTCAAATTTAGAAAATGATACAAAAACACAGCAACAAGTGCAGGCTAGTTTAATGCCATCACTACAGAAAGAAACCAGTGCAAAGTCTTCTTCAAAATCAGATGTTGGCCCAAAGACATCACCACAAACAGAAACAAAAGTTACTTCAGTTACACCAAGTGCCACAGAAGCTGATTCGGAGTCTGAGTCAGAGTCTGGTGATGATACTGATGACAGTTCTACAAGTTCGGAACCATCTTCTGAGGAGAGTGATCATGAAGAAACAAAGGATAAAGAGAAAGTTGATGAGTCAGATGCTGATAATGCAGAAAGTGATAAACTGTCCCTTGTTGTAGATGAAAATAAGAGTGAGGAAGAAGAAAAAATGGAATTAGAAGAAAAAAAGACTGATGATGGGGAGAAATATAACACAGAAGATAAAATGAGTGAAGCAGAAGATTCTAAACATGATGCACCAAAGAGTGACACTGAAATGGTGCAGAATACGATAGAGGACACTCAAGAATATACAGTTTTGGAGGAAGAGAAAGTTGATGACCCAGCAGAAAGCATGCAGATAGCAGGTGATGATGTACCCCTTTTGGAACTGACACTTGAAGAACATCTTGACAGTATGAATATCCAGATGTTACTGAAGGAATCTGTGAAAGTTTCCTGCCTTAATTGTGTGTACTGTAATCATGCTAAGAAAATAGCTGTTAATGGTAAACAGCTGGCATTACATCTGTTAGCAGAGCATCGTTTTGCTCCAGTTGTTTGCTCTGATAGTGGAGAACTCACAGAAGCTGATGGGTTTGTGGATAAATTGAAAATTTCATTATCAGAATTGCAACACATGTTTTTTAACACAGACTCTTACGATAATATGGACCAAACTTGTATGCGTCCATATGATAGAACATACGAATGTTTCCATTGCCATTTCTTGACAACCCTGCATAAAGAGCTATATGTACACAACAGAAAGATGCACCAGAAAACAATTCTCTTATGCATTATGTGCAAATCCAATTTTTATAGCTATAGTGAACTACTGTGTCATTTATGTCCTGGTATCTATGTACCAGAAAGTAATATAAACTTCCGCTGCTGCCTGTGTACAGTTGATGGTTTACCTTCAGCTTTTAGACTTATGGTACATCTGAGGAAGAGACATCATGCTTGTGATGTGTGTCTGGAAACTACTGGCGATCAACAGAAGTTGTCCAATCATGTGTGGAAACACAAGCTACACCACCTATGTTATCGTTGTGGAATTGCTTATCGCAACAAACCCGATATTACAAAACACCTTTTCTGGAAGCATGGCACTGAGAGCGTTCTTTGCAAGAAATGTTTACAGAAGAAATGGCCTCATGTCTATCATTTTTGTATACCACCAAATGCATTTGTATGTGAAGAATGTAACAGCAGCTTCTCACGTGCTGTGGCATTGAAAGTTCATAAGAGACTGCATGCTGGTGATTTGCCTTATCCCTGCAGTGAGTGTGAGGAACATTTCATATCAAGAAAACTTTTAACCAAACATCAGGAGAAACATCGAGAGCCTTCTTCGCCTAAAGATGCAGTGGAAACAAGGCTGCAAGAAAATGGTCCCATCGGAGAATTTGAAAGCCAAGAAAGTAATAAAATCGAAGATGACTCTCTGCAAAGAGCAGATGTGCTTGCCCATGAGGATGCAGTTGCCAGTGGCAGTTCAGTACAAGAAGAGGAGTCACGGGTATGTGATCCTGTGACAGCAGCCACAGTATCAGAAAGAGATATAGCTGATGCTGCTGTAGAAGCACCTGTTACTGAAAACTTGGGTGAAGCACTCAAGTATGAGGAGAAAGAAGTAGGTGAAAAGAAATCTAAGGTTGTAGATGTCTATGACCTCCCTCCCTTGAATTTATCGTCAGAAAGTGATGATTCTGATGATGACACAAAGGAGACACAGTTAAATGTGAAGGCAGGTAAATCTGTAAGTGACGTGGAATCAGTGGCTGTTAATGGAAGCACAAACTTAAATGACAGACAAAGAACATCTGAAGCTTTGTCTCACACAGATGAGGATGTTCAACAACCAATTGAAGTTGTAGATGGAATTTGGGAAAATTTCAAGACATATAAAGCGAACTTAGAACGTCGTGAAAGTCAGCACACTGAAACTGGTGAAAGTTCAACACAAAAAACTGAAAGGGAACTACAATTCCAGTTATGTGAGAGGCAGATTGCAGAAGTCATTTCAGTGATATATATGGATCATGACTACTGTGGACCATTTGTGGGGACAAGTCATTCAGTGAACATGGAAGAGCAGTCAGAAGGTGTGTTGGCATCAGAACTGCAAGCTGAGCAACATGCCATTCTCTCACAACAAGATGCTGAAAAAACAGAACCAAAGGAGAAATCGGAAGAAGAGAAGAAGGCTTGTGATGCCGATCATAATTACTGTTACACTAATACATCACTTGGTGTTGAAAATGAGAGAGAGGAAGGTGCTGCAGCTGTAAGTGTTTCAGCCATCACTTCTCCAAACAAGAAAAAACAAAAGTCACCCAAGAAGAAACAGAAACATAGTGCTAGTTCATCATCTAGTGATTCCAGCAGTAACAGTGACTCAAGCACATGTAGTTGTGGTACAAACTGCAGTTGTAGCAGCTCAAGTTCAAGCAGTTCAGGCACATCCTCCAGTCAGAGCTCTGATTCTGACAGTTCAAGTTCAGAAGGCAGACGCCGCCAGACAGCCAGACGAGAACGCAGGAGAGAGAGGGCAAAGCGGAAGAAAGCGGAGGAAGTTGAGGATGCAACACCTGAAGCAGGTGCCGCAGGGGTAGCAACAAATGGACCTCCTGAACAGCATGAAGTTCCACCTCTGGCCACATCGGTTGAACCTGAGGACGTGGAGTTGCCTGTAAGAGAATCAGATCTAGACACAGATGAAACAGAGACAGATGAGGATTTTTATGATAAATATCCACAGAGACAGGCCAACAAACTACTTGCAGAAAAGCGAAATCAACTTCTTTTATTGGCAGCAGTGGCTCCTGTTAATAATGGCACAATGTCACAGTCTGGTCAGTCACCACCACCAAGTTCCATTGAAGAACCTATACCAAAGAAGAAAGTAAAAACAAAAAAACATAAAAAATTACATCATAATAGTTCAGAAAATAAAATGGAAAACAAACTGCAACTCAACATTCCCACAGACTACTACAGCAATCATGCACCAATTTTTTCAAAATCAGCCATGCCAACAACATCTGCAAGCAGTTCTGCGAATACTACCACCTTGGCCACACCAGCCCGATCCATTCAAAGTCCCTTCCTTGTTAGCCATCTTGAGCCATCAACACCCACTGCACCCTATCACAGCACAGGTAGTGGCTCAGAAACAGATACCAAACGCCTCTCCAAAAGAAAGCGAGTTCCCAAAAGATTTTATGGGGATTCTAGTGATGATGAACCTGATCAACCAGCAGCTAAGTGGCGTAAGGCAAACCCGGTATCAGTGTTGCAGTCTGCACCAGGGTGCAGCAATTCTGGCTCCATGCCTGAACCAGTTCAAGTCCCATCTGTTAATGAGGAGAAGTCAGAGGAGGAGGCTGTGGAGGATAGTGATAGTGATCGAGAGGACATAAAGAAAAGCAGCAGTGAGTCATCCAACAGTGAAAGTGATGCTGAAAAAGAACAGGGTGATGATGACGATGATGATGATCTCTCTGATGCAGACAGTGAAACCGAGACCTCATCAGCAGCGCAAACTCATACGTCTTCGGCTGAAAGAAAAAGCGATGCTGTTCAGCAAAAGAACGAAAATTTATATTGTTACTGCCAGTGTCCATATGATGAAGTGTCAGAAATGATTGCGTGTGATGGTAAAGACTGTACAATTGAATGGTTTCATTTTGAGTGTGTGGGTATAATGGTGCCACCAAAGGGCAAGTGGTTTTGTCCAGACTGCAGAAAGAGGGCTGCGGCAAGGAGCGAGTACTTGCTACATGTGTGAGTTGGGTGTGGGTTTATGTACACAGTATGAATGACCTATTTAACCACTTGTTATATTAACGTGTGAAGTTTTGGGAGCTCTGCTTCATGTGTGTGTTATTTCTTCGTTGGTTTCCTCCTCTTCAGAAGGAATTTGTGTAAATAGTGTAAATAGGTAGCATAATAATTGACAGTGAATGAATTCATACAAGTTTTAGATTAATCCCTGGTGGATTCTATAAAAGTAATTGTCAGCAACTGATGTTGAACATTTTGAAAGAAGGTAGTGGGAAGTAGTTGGATGCTTTTATATGTAAATAAATATGATACTTATTTTCTTTGCCTATGAGCAACTACGTGGATGGTAGCTGAAGTAAAAATCAGTTATATGTACATTAGTATCATTGTTACTACTATTATTATTATTATTATTATTATTATTATTATTATTATTATCATCATCACCATCATCAGTACTACTACTACAATAATAAAATTATGTTGGATTTGGGGTTCCACACAGCAGTGACTATGGAAAGTGCTGTCCTCTGGGATGTAATGCTATTTAGTGCAGTAGAAGTTCACTGATGTTTCAAAGGAATGTACTGCCCCTATCTTAAGGATCCAACAGGAAGCCAAGCAAGAAGCAGGTGGCGAGCTGGTTTCATGCTGAGTTTACTCTTTGACTCTGAAGATGAACTTCTACATGGCATTATCTTCTAGATGGTACTGTTCTTAATTATAAAACTGTATACACATGTGTCATATGTAATGTCAGAAATGTCTTGCATTTATCTAAGAAATGGAATTGTACAATATTATTATTGGAATTGAAGATAGGAGTAAAAAGTAAAAAAGTAAGTAAAGGTATCCCTGTAACAGGCCATGGAGGCCCATAGGGTTGTGAGACATTGAGGTTCCCACATTTTCTAGACAATTGGATCATAGATGGCGGCAAGTTTGTCAGCCCTGCGCACCGACCACCTTTTACCCCCAAGAATATTCCTGGCTCTCGTTTCTATTAGAGGTTGAGTTGACCCCAGGGCCATAGGGCTGGAAGGATTAGGTCAAGTGAAAAAAATCCAATGACCTCATCGGGACTTGAACCCGCAACCAGCTACCCTACTGCGTGCCCCCAAAGATAGGAGTATGAGAAAATAGTAATGTGACTGCTTTGGAACAGGATCTGATGCTAAGTATTCTCTTGCAATGGCCTCGTGTTGATGAAATAAGTACAGCAATGTGATATTAAACATGTATTTATCAGATGCTATGTACATAATGTGTTCTTTCACTTTTACCTGTATGATTTGATGCATTGCCATGTGTTTTTTAGTATACCAACATTTTAGGCTATTTATTTTTTATACAAAGTCACATGGGTGAATAGTGCAACAAAGTAAATTAAAGGATTACTGGTATTTCTGTTGTTTCAGGTGATTAGGTAAACATACATAATGATCATAATTTTGATTAGGTTGATGATATTGGAATGTATGTGATACCATTATACGTGCATGTATTATGAAATTCAATATTTGTTTTTTATTTTATCCTAAATATGATTTTAATCTTTTCTGAGAACGTTATTAATGTTTACTAGTTGCAACAACTATATTTCTTAACTGCAGTGAAACTGACCTTATAATTGCTGTGGTATGTAAATAAATTTGTGACTAATTCTTATAGACATTAGGAGATTCACAGTTTTCTTCTATAGGGGGGCATAAGGTTATCCCTAAAATAACATCCATGTACATGAATTGTACATGAATTCCTGGAGAAAAAGTATAATAGTAGTAGTCATTACAAGGAAGTCAAGAATAAATGCTAATTTTATTTATGTTTTTATTTAAATAACAGCCAGAATTGGCTGAACAATATGGAAGTTTGTATGTTATGTGCAACAGTTTCGCTACACAGACCTGAATAAGCAGGTAATTAGGAAATGCTGCTCTGATTAAATGAATACCTTACCAGCTCACAAAATTTTGCACTTTCTCTTTTACTACAAATCTGTCTACATTGAATTGTCAGTACAACCCACATTAAAAAATGAAGTAAAACCTTACACAAGTAACAGAAGTAAACATTCGTCATATATATGAGTACAAGGTCATATATTTAAACTGTCAGAAAATCAAGAGTAAGTAAGAAACAGAGTTTCTTTGATGCACGTTCATGCACATTTCAGAATTTTGAAAGCCAGGGAACAGTAAATGTGCAATTCACATTAGCTGTTGATCTACAAGTAGACACCAACTTCAAGCTGAAGCAGATAACCTCTTTTGTGTTTCAGCATCATGGTATTAATGAATTTTCTACAGAAACTTGCAACAGTAAAACAATATCCAGGCATTTATGCAGTAAGTGATAATTTTGACACACTGTAAAGTGACTAAGTATGGGAATTGAAGGTTGTACAGTTTTCACATTCACATAAAAAACAACTGTGTTTTCTCTGCAAAAGTTTTTGAAATGTTGGTAGGTGTAATCAGTTTGTTGTATACAGTGCATTATGTACCTTCGTAGGTTCATATTCTCGGTCAGCATGAGGCTGAAAGTAGTTGGGAAAAATTATTTCATGTGTAAAATTATATGGACCATGATCCTTTTCAGAATTTGGACAAGACTGGCATACACCCAACACTTCATATCCTATGTCCTGAAGTATGAAATGTTGAGTGCAGAGTTTCACAGTGGGTACAGGATAAGTTTAAGATTGTAGGATGATTTTCTGTATTTAGAAAGACCAAAATATGTTAAAGTAATTGATTTATATTTCAGCTAAGAGGTTGGTGGGGAAATGATTATGAATGTGAGTAGAGAAGGACTTTAAAGAATGCAGGTATGATTTATATGGGGCATATTGTGCATTCATTTGGTAGAGCAGAGGAGAATTACAGGAAATTATGACAAGTAAGAGCCCCGACTGAGATTTGAACCATTTACTGCCAAGATATGAGTTACATGCATTATGACTTGGTAGACTACTCATTGAGTAAGACTTATATTTATGCAGATGCATTGTCAGTAGATGAGTGTGTAATTTGCATAATCCCCACATTTTCACCCTGTTTATTTTTAAGAACTCTTTTCAGGGTTTTTCTTGATTTTGTTGCAGTGACATTTCGTTATATTGCGAGACAAGTGAGACAATTTTTACTGGTATAACATGTTTCTAAATTGGTATTTGTTATAGTTTACAGCAATTGTCATGTCATAGTAAATAATTGTATCCAAGCATATTCTGTGCTGTATAATAGATTTACCATTTGCATTATAGCGTGGAGTGGTATTAAATATGGTAGCCCATATGTTGTACGAACACTGGACTCCAGAGAATGACAAATGGAATTGAATGTGTGGTTTGCACTGTGTAACCTTATATTGATAAGAGGTATTTTTCATAGTACTTCCTTATCAGCTTACCATACTGCACAGGAAGTTACTGGAAATAGGAGACAATCAGAAATGTCTAAGGAATGTTACTTTTCCTTATAGTTGAAGTTTTGTGTAGGGTATGGATATATGTCATGGGTTCTCAAACTTTGTGGTAAGGATAATTATGTAAGTATATAAATTTATGTAACCCCCGCACCCCAGTTCTGTGGTGGGTATCAGTTTTCTGAACAAGTACCCATCAGGCTATACAATCATAGCGGGAACATAAATTGGTTTACAGCCTATCTACAAATACGGTAAACTATAAAGTTTCCCTGTACAGTGATCAGAAAAATTCTTAAAATGTTTCACTTACTGGAGCTACATTTTCTGAAAGCACCCATATTAAATCTTACTGACTGAATAACATGCCAAAACGGCACGTAGATACGACCGTACTCTAAATAATTCTTGAGAACTTGGCAACCTTTCTTAGAGTAGACTGCAGTTATGGTCCACAGTTATAAGAAACCATATTGTGTGTGTTTATACTATTCATATATTGGTCATGATATCCAGAGCATGGTTCATATTCTGTCTGATTAATTCAGGTGACAAAGAATAAGGGCCTACACTAACTTTTGTTATATGGTACGCAAGCTTTATTTGGATTATAAATAGTCATGATTTGTATAAACTTTGAAGCTTTCACAGCAACCAAAAATGAGCAAATTTCTTGACAACCATCCATATTAGTTTGGTTCAGATTCAGAGTCGAATGTTTTGCTTCCTTCTGTTTCCCTGTCATCAGGGAATGATGATGGATATTTATATATATTCATCATCAAACTGCACTTTCAAGAATAACCAGTGATCTATGAAGGGCAGAGAGTGGAGCCAAATGTAAACCCATCTGAGAACCCTCCAGCTTGTTTCAACTGATCACTTGGACCCAGCTTCCCAGATCAAGCAACAGTGAACTCATGGCGCTGCGACAGGTTTGCACTTGACTACATATTTCCCTACATTGGTTACTGGTTGTGCTTGAAGATAGGGCCTCAATGAGGGATGAATATATATATGAACAACAGTGTTTACCCAGTAAATTATTTTTGATGATGGTGACAGAATACCTGTGAAGTGATGAATTTTGACTTTAAACTGATTTAACTGGTTGCCGAAGAAAATCAGGTTTATGATATCTATATGACTATGCAATTTTGAAAGATCAAAGTAGTTGAAGGAGAGGCAGTTACTTCCTCAAATAAGATAGTGCATAATGCTCTGAAATTCATATATGCGATTTTCTAAAGACAGTGGTCTGTATGTTTGTAAGCCATTTCTTTGGTGTACAGTCATTTTCAAGGTAAATGATCTACCTTTTGTCTGAGTAAGAGGTGGAAGAACTGCAGCTGGTTTTAAGTCCAAGAAAGAAATGAAAAGTGTTATTCATCTGTCTGTTCAGAGATAACAAGTGTCATTCCAGTTTGTGTAGTTGAACTATGTGTAAATCCATCAGTACTGCCATTACATTGATTAACCAGTAATGTTTTTGTTTCTGCTAGACTAATGCTGAGAATTGGAAATGCTGCTTTTATGAGTTACCTTTGAAAAATCTTGCACTGTAAACTGTTTTTGATAATGTCCACTGGTCTATTTGTATAGCAACCATGGCATGTCCGTAGAAAGGATATTTTAAGGTGGGATGTGGAATAATGTTTTGCCATAAGTGAGATGTAAATACTGTATGTTTAAGGTTAATTAATGTGCATGCTGACATTCAGTGTAAGTCTTCCTAATTTTTCCAACCATTCATTGTACTTTGTACAGAAAATCTACAGTGGACACATCATTGTGACAGTCATAACTCAGATCTTGTTTTGACATTTTTTTGTACCCATCAGAACGTTTTATGATCACTGTCAGGACTGTTGCTCCTGGCATTGCATCCACTGCATATGTCACCATATTCAGTATATAATGCAGTTATTTCAGGCAACACAACCAGAGTCATCACCATCATTATTACAGCTGTATACTTTTAGTTCTTCCATATAAACTTTTTAAATATATTTGTTCATATATTCTGATTATTTTTGTAAATAAAGTGCTCCAAACCCCCTAATTGTTCAGCATCCAACGTTATTTTTTGTTATCATTCCTGACATTTAATATAATGTGTACCTGCTTTTATTTGACAATAAAAATTAGCAAATGCTTTCAAAACAGCAAACTTTACCATAATCCTCTATTTGAAGTACCTTAAATTAAAATATGGGCATGTTCCTCTGTGATCATAAAAATGCCACTTAACAAATATTGTACGAACTCCCTGACAAACCATACTCCTTTTACTTCTCACTACATATCCATTATAGAGTCCATTGTGAAAAAATCATTTGCTAATATACTAGAACACATTATGCAGTCACTCTGTTTTATATTTTGTAAATATGTGTGTTAAATAAAAGTTACGTATCTTAAAGAAATTTGTAGCTTTTATCACATATCCACACCCTTTTTTATGAGCTGCTTTAGAGAAATTTGATTTAAGTTCAGTTTGAGGTTCTTGTGAGAAAAAAAAATTGGGGTTATGTGGATGAATGTAGACCAAAATTAAACTTACGCAACAAAATTTGGACCTATTAGTACCAGTCTCCAAAGACTTAGCATATACTGAAACTGCCATTGAACTTCCATTGAATTTTTAAATGTAACTTCGAATTTAATTTTAATTGCTAAGGAATTTCTTGTTACCTTGGCATATTATTCATCTCTGCCACCAGGAGCATGGTGTGTGTAGCCATACAAAATAGTGGACATATATAAAGTCAGTCCAAGTGTACTAGCATCTTATGTGCTTTTCTGTGCCATTAGTCTAATAGATCGTGACTCTGTAAGAGTTGATTTAGACTTCTGAGTACCACGTTTAATCCACACTTCCAGTACTTTTGGTGATAAAACATGCAAATAGACATAACCTCCCAATTATGTGTCCACTTCATTAATTTGCTTTAGAAAGAAAAATGATTGAACCAAAGTTTCTTTGTCACATTTCACAGAAATCTGTAGTCAGTACAACTTAGTGTACTTGTTAGAACACAGTCTGCATAGAAACTATATGTTTCTTCCAGTAGATGCAGGGAACCTGTTCTGTTAGTGGACATTCACAATTTCAGTGTGTCCCATCCGGCATCTGTTTCAAAGGACAGTATTCCAATGTGCATGGTAGTTTAACAGGTATAGAGGAAACATGTGAAAGAATTCTGCATCACTTTTTCAAAGCATAACATGTGAAGAATAGTGACAAAGTGATTATGAATGAAACGAAGTAAAAGGAAATAATGATAGTGTCCTGTTGTTTTTTCTGCACAGTGTCCAAATTACAACCATTCTGAACCTTACTGCCCAGACTGTTTTCTTGGGCCTATCATAATCAGGTTCTTATTGTGACTACTATTTGATGCTGAACTGAAAGAATGAAGTATTAACACAGATACTGTATTTCTTTTTGGACTTAAAAACATGCTTGAAATATAACTCGTCTTTCAGTTATGTCAGTAATGGAACTGAGACTAACCTTTGCAAAATGCTCAGTTTAAGTTGGAGGTGTGAATTGATCTTGCCTTTATGTACCCAGACATATATATATATATATATATATATATATGTTTGTGTGTAATTAGTGCAACTTTTAAAGCAGATTAAGAATTTGATACACATGTGTTGAAACAACTAAGTATTTTTCTTATTGCTAGTGGGGTGGGACTAAGTCCCTTGTACTGCGGCCACTTCTTGCCTATTATACCAGCCCCAGATGGTAGGTGAGGGTGATTGTGGAGCAGTTGGTGGAATGAAGATTGGCAGGGGAAACCGAAGTACTCTGAGGAAACCTGCCCCAGTGCCATTTTGTCCACCACAGATCCCACTTGACCAGACCCAGGATCGAACCTGGGCCACCACGGTGGGAAGCCAGCGACTAGGCGCAGCCCCACCTCAGTATTAGGTAATAGGTCTATATTTGTTTTGCCGATAGGTATGAAAATACAACAGGCTTCTTTCCTGTTGAATACTAATCAGGCCAATACACCTCAACTGTTTAGTAATGTTGAATAATATATATAAACATATGGATGTGGACGAGGAAATAATACTTAACAGAATTGCAGGTAAGTGACAGTTGGGATCCAGATGCCTGTGCAGTCGGTATAGTTCACTTGTGGACTACAGGGCATGGAGTTTGTTTTTTGCTTTTGGTGCAGTACTTATTTAATGAGGTCTTATTTTGGGTTTATTTGTAGTTCATAAATTTTTATGGCTGGTGTGTATGTATAAGATCAGCTTTCTGGTTTGAGCCATGTTTATTGAAGTCCTTTGAATATTTGGTGGTAGGATTTCAACAAATGACATGGCTGAAACCTGAAAGCTGATCTACTACAGCTTGGATTTATGTAAATACTTCTTACTCATATCATATTTCCCTCTCTGTAATTTTTTAACACAGCAAATGCATAATCATAACAGGAAACTCCTGAAAAGTATTAATGGTAGAAGATTGATTTGAATTCATAATGAAAGTTATGAAAGTATGAAAATTACATGGAGCATGTGTAGATGGAAGCATGCTGTGAAATATTTTATGAGATGAGAATATCCACTCATAACATCATGTAATTCCAAAATGCACAATTAATTGTCCTGCACTTTGTATGGAATATGATTGGCACCATATCGTTATACCATAGTACCATAGAGCAAATAAGTGCTATTATGTATTGATTTATATCTTATGAATTTATTTAACTGTCTGTGGCAGCCAGATAGACATCACTCACTACATACACCTTATGAAAATTGAAATTTATTATTGGCAAAATGGACACCACATAAAATGAGAATTGGGAATGCTCTAGAATGATTCAAGTAGCATTTAAAACTGTGGTTATCAAGTATTTTCAATGTAGAATGTAGATGCACTGTTTGCAGCTTGGTAAACATCACTGATTGAGGTATTCATGTAAGGTAGCTATTTTACATATCCACTGTGCCAAAGCCTATGAACTCTGCAGACATAACATCCCAATGGAAGAGACTCATATTCCTTATATATTATTAAAAAAGTAAGTAAAGTAAAAGAAAAGCTATCCCTGTAACAGGCCCTGGAGGCCCATTATGTTATAAACCTCAATGTCAACCTGATTTGCATGAAAGATGGGGGGTCTTAATGACCTATATTATGACATGCACGAATATTTTAGATAATTGATAAAAGATCAGTTTGAGCTTCATGTAAAATAAGAGCTATTATAGATTCATGTGATCAGAATGAAATTGTCAACATTTACTGTGTCTCAGTACCAAATTTAATAAAAATCTGATGAATAGTTTCAGAGATAAAACATGGATTGATGGATAGACATTGTCTTTTTATCGTGCGTTCATTTTATTCACTTTCTGCCCAGGAGGCATAAATAATGATGGACAACACAGTTAATAAAATTCACAGTAATTCATAATTTATTTACATCCATAAACTGTTACACAAGTACAACTATACAAGTCAGTTTAAACCATCTAAAACCATGCCACTCAACAACTCTTAAAAATATACAAAATGATACACAAGACTAAGAACAATACAGTCATCTTAGGATCATTGTCCCCCTACTGAAGCTAGCAACCATGGATGACATGCCCCAACAGTCCAATATAGAGCAGCACATACACTTATACCATTTATATATATCCACGCCACATCACAACCCACCCAAGCCACCAAACTACTGTCCATCATTGTTACTAGAAAACTCCTGTAGAGAATAAAAGAAGTTTTGTAATAAATAACACTTTAATTTATTTTTAAAAACTAAATTTTCTATTCTTTTTAATGTAGGGGGCAAGCTGTTATGTATTTTAATTCCCATGTTAATTACACTTAATTTGCAATGTTGCATGTTTGTACATACAAATCCTGTTTTCCTTTAGTGTTATACTTGTGAATGTCAGAATAATGAGTTGTGTAGATCTTGTTCTTTTTTAAAAAGCATAAGATATCACATATATAAAGAAGTTACTGTTAAAATCTTAAATTCTCCAAACAGACTTCTACAGGTCACCTTGTTTTTCACTAATTTAATGACCCCTAGACTTTTTTTTTTTAAGGACTATTACTGTTATTTACTCTCCCCCGAAGTATACTATCAGATTTTAATATACATTCAAATTTATTAAAAATAAACATTTCTCAGTATGGGTAAACTTACTGAGTCTCATACAGATTTAATCAAATAAGAGCTTTGTTTAATTTATGGCAAAGATATTGTGGCCCAATGTACCTGCCAACTGTTGAAGCATCACTGATCACATCATAGTTTCAATAGCAATATCACATCCAGAAAATTCTTATTTTCTTGGAGTATGTTCCAGTTTCGGAATATATTGTTATTTGGCACCAAATTTAGTAAATTTCAAAACTACTGTCATCTGGAATGTCGCTCTATAGATAGGGACCAGTGTTTCAGAGAAATGTCTTCAGTGTAGGTGAACACAGCAGGTTCCCCTGAAGTGTTGATTCCTCTCATCATATTGCACAGCATTCCAGCCCATAAGATACTAATCTTCATAGTCAGTTCCATGCAAACTTCAAATCTCTCCAATAAATGTGGTTTGAAGTGACCAGTATATTGTTAATATTGGCCCTTTTTCTTTCTTTCTTTCTTTTTATTTATTTATTTGTGTGTGTGTGTGTGTGGAAAATTCAACATATGAACATGTACTGTTATGTTCCACCACCCTAAAATTTTATCCACATTTCAGTTGAAGTCATTACTTTGTCATTTTGAATGTCCTTTATTGGATAACTCATGATGCATAACACTTTTACTCTTGAGGAATGTATGCAACATGATGTTATATCTGACCACTTCTGTTCTGCTACCTTCTGTAAAGGTGACGTGAGAGTATTCTACTGAGATGACTTGAGACATATTATTGGGATTATAATCATAAACCCAAGGCTCAGCACCTCTAATGATGCTTTACAAGAAATATTTATCATTTGCTGTGTGGTCAGCAAGTTTCTGAGACATTGTGAGGTTTGCTTCTTGCTTACGTTCAGGAGTGGCAGCCCATAGGAAATGCTTTGTCAGTGCATGTTGCATTTCCAGCATCTTGGCTAAAATCCTTCGGCATCTGTTGTAGAGATGTCACTTGACAGAAGTTTGTTTATTATCATCATGAATTATGTCATAAATGCTTGTGACTAATTCCTAATGTGAAATTGATGAATAACCAGAGTATAGATTATCTGAAAGTTCAGCGATCTCTTATAATTATGATGCAACTGAGAGCAGTCTACAACTTTTACAGGTTTGTATGGTCATAGTATCACAAGAAATAGGATGGTAGCTTCCCATGAAGGGTGTGATATCAGATATTGTTGACAACCACATCCCTCATTTAATATTCATACAGTGTGCAAGAAATTCAGTTCAGCCCCAGAAATTGTTTGTGCATTCTTTGCTTTTCACAAAGGGCATAAATGAACTGTATATGGAAGATGTGTCTGTCCATAACTGGAGCTACTCATTGGATTTCCATGTAATTCATACTGTGAATGTATGCAAAAGTGTCATGACTTTTGAGTTTGGGCCTTAACAATATAATATAAGCTGTAATTTACATGACATTCAGACCTTATTTTATGAAGTTTCACAGAAATGGCTCATTATACAGCAGACTGGTACAAGACATAAAATACAGATTTAATAATTTGTCTTTGTATAGTATTATGTCTGCTGTTTGTCTTTGTGATAGTATTTTTGTATCTGCAAGAAACAAACTAAGATTGCATTAGGAAAATATTTATACCCTGCTGAAATACACCTTTGCACGTGTATTTCAGCAGACATTACACACGTTTTGTAAGGAGGAGCTGCTGTGCCATAAACATACATTCTCACAGTAAAACATTTTCAGTATTGACAACAATAACTCTGTTAGTAACGTTTACTTAATCCAACAACAATTAACGAACATTCTATAATTTGTGAAGTGAAACTACCAGAGGTAAAAATCACCTCACAGTGTCATCTTCTTTAATGTGTCACAGTATTTGGTGCCCTCTGTGTACTCTTTTATGTATAGATGTAGATAAATGTAACACACAATGATAATACTTGGGCTATTCATTTAATTCAAGCGCTATAATTTGCCAGTGCTATTTTCAGCATTATTGCCATCCCAGTGATACTCTTTTTCCCCAGAAGTACTCTTCTCAGACATGTACATATTTCTTCCAATGCTGCACACAGTTCTTAAATGCCATTTGATTTGTTTTGAAATATCATCATTGTAGCAGCATGAATTTCATCATGTAAAGAAAATTGGTGGCCCTTCAGGCTTGCTAACAAATATAAATTTCATGGTGCCGGGTCAAGTGTGTGTGGGATTGTCGATGTTCTAAAAGACAACCACGTAAAACTGTAACAATTGTATGTATTGTATAAATTTAATGTACAGAATAGCTGCGAAGCTATGTGGAATGTTGATGTTCAAAAGTTGGCTGGCCCTGAAAAGGGCAGTTTGTTCCGCCGTGAGTGCACTATCAGAATTTGTTCCCTTGTAGTAGACCAAGTCTTTACGACCGTTCAGCTGGTTTGTCTGGCCGGTGATGTGGTGCTGCATGCACTGGTAGGAACATCTATCTACGGTGCAGGATGGAGAGTTGCGGCAGCTACGTTAGCTGTCTGGTAGCAGAGCGTGGTTGCTGGAGAGTTACGGCAGCTGTCTTTGGTGCAGTGAACACCTCATGACTGATGACTAATCGTTCTGAACTGAATGTGATCACTGATGATTGCGAGCTTTGGGCTCCGCCTTTTATACCATGCTTGCTGGGCGAAGCTTACACTTGCAGTTGTGATCGTGAGTGCTGATTGGCTAGCACGCGCTATGATGTAAAGGTGGGCTGGACAGCGAGTGCTGTATAAATACAAGCATTGGCAGCAATGTGATATTGACTAGGAGTTGAGTGCTGTCTGTTAGACTGGCGGAACCGCGTGTTAGTATGTGGGATGTTCCCACATGTGGAATAACTCTTAAGCATTGTGCTTTGCTGTAGTCCGGCTCATGTTTGTTAAATGTACACAGTCTGACACTGTCCTGATGGAGGAGCCTTGTCTCATGGAATGCAGACAAAAAGAAAGTAAAAAGGTAAAACTGTCCCTAAACTTCAGCATCATGCCATGAAGGCACATGGTGAAGTGGAGGTGTGTACTATGGTAAAGGTCAATTTTTGTAAATTTTAGCACATGAACCATCTATATCATGTAGTATTATGCAATCTGCATAACATATTTCAGCTAATATTTTGTTGTATTCAGGTACATTATCATCACATGTTAAAACCCTCAATAAATCGTAATTGTATGTATGAATGTATGTGTCAGGAAATTGTAGCTTCACATTAAAACATGTGCAACATAAACCTGTCAGCTGTTAGTACCATACATTTCAGACACACATATTACATACACATGGTATGGATGGAAATAACATTTGGTAAGATGTTGTGTTTTACATGTTTTGATGTACTACAAATTTTAGTCTGACAATGTTAGCAGCTGAAGATAGCAGAATAACAGCTGAGAACATAGGCACAATGCATAGTATTAAATTGGTTATATAATAAAATTTAATGCAATCTGTTTTGCAGCATACTTCACTGAACGCAACTTCTTGGCTACAGTGAATCGAAATTATTCTGCTGAGATGATTAGTTTTCTGTCATGGCTCTAGTGATAGAGCCACATTTCATCACCAGTCACAATTCTTTAGAGATGTTCTTGGTATTTTGTTCAAAGCCCATCAGAATATCTTCCCTATCACACTGCTACTTTTGTTTGGGCATCAGTTGGTGAGTGCAGAGTCTTTATATTTTCATGTTGTAAAGATTGCATGAACAGTACCAATGGAGATATCAACTGTACCACCATCAATAATCCACTATGGATCATCATTCCACCTTGAACTACTTGTTCCACCTGGAAATTATTCTGAAATTAAAACTGTATTCATCTCCAAAAGTTTCAATATTTTTCATGAAAGTAGCAGCAGCATCTCCTAATATAATACAAATAACATGACATGGATCTGTTTGCAAGCCTCCTGTATGTAAGAAATCACTTACAGTGAGTGCACAGTGCATAACGTACATAGTATATGCATGGCACTTTCATGGATGTGCATAAAACCAAGAACCACCTGCACATATTGCAATTCTGTGACGTGACCATTAATTGATCTTTGGCAACAGATGAGTGATTAGTCGATAGAAGTTTCAGCATACATTTTAAATGAATAACCCTAGTAGGAGCACATAGCAAGTATAAAATGAAGGCAGGAAGGTATGTAGGATAATGATGTCCATGGCATATAATTCTAACAGTATCCTATGGTGTGTGTTCAGTGTCTGACTTTAAAATAATCGGACTGACTTCTTCACCAGCAACTTGCAACAGGAGTAAACTCATAGATGCTGGATCATGTGACTCTAGGATTCAGCAATTTTATGTCAAACAGTACTTGGAATCTAGTTTATTTTATTGTCGCAGTGTTGTATTTGTATATCAGAACATAGATACAAAGTGTTAGAACAGAAAATCATATAAACATATAATGAAATTGGAGAAAATTCCATTTAATATTAGAGTCAGTATATGAAATGTGAACAGTGAGAAGAATATGGAATTTTATATGGATAAAGGAATTTCAAGAGAGAAAGAAAGATGTTATAGGCAATAAAATAACCCACAGTCTAGCAACTTCAGGGACTGATCCAAATATGGATAGATTGACTGAAGTGGCAAGAAGTGATCACTAACTGACTCTTCAGAATACAGAACTGAACATGAATAGGAAGATGATTAGATTGATTTTAACCAAAGACCTGAACATGAAAATCTGTCCCAAAATTGTTCAGAAAAACCTTAGGAGCAAACAGAAGTTAAGAATAAAAATCATCTCAGACCTTTCAGCAAGAGTTTGGGGAACAAGACACTTGGAAGAAACACTAAGTGATGACAACACTTAGGTCTTCAGTATGATTCACAAACAAAATGCCAAAGTCTTCTAGACAATGAAATTGCCTAAATGAAAAGAGGGAACAATGATTATATGCTTATTTGACACAAAATTAATTATCAATTGTGAATTTGTTCCTGATAACAACAAATGGTTCAATCATGCATACTACTTTCAAGGTTTAGAACATTTACAACATCACATTAATTGAAGAAGACCAAATCATTAGCCAGATAAATAGATTTTGCATCATGACAATTAGTGTCAGAACATCCACTGTACTTGCCTGAGTTGGCCCTGTGTGATTTTTTTATTCTCCATGAATTACAAATTTCCTTGAGAGAGTCTTATTCTGAATCAACTGAAGATATTCAAGGGAATGTGGCATCAAAACTGAAAGGACTTCCAGAAAATGGTTTCCAGGCATGGCAGAGATGTTGCAGTGGGCGTGTGAAGTCAGAAAACAAACACTTTAAACCCGATCCACTCTCACTAAAAGTGAGGCGAAATATACTTTTCAGAATTAGCCCTCTTACTTAATTATCAGAACCTTATGTGTTCTTAACAACGATTTCTGGTTGTTCTTCCTGTCAGAAATTTTGCAGCTGTGTTTACCAATACCATACTGCCAGATTTCTTATTATGTAATTACCTCTCTATTATGTATGAAAATCAGAGCTACTATGATATTTTTGTAATCCATAAAGAAGTAGTTTCCTTACAGACCTGTGATTTAAAATATGAAATTGAGATAATTGCTTACATGTTCATCATGATGGTCCAAGTTATAACGATTCTAGGATGTTCTGTGTGTATCATATTTAACACTGTGGTTACTTGTATTGCCATTATAAGTGGCATAATTTGTCATCCTATTCTGGTTTTGTCTGTATAGTATTTGAGTTTTATGAACATTCTTCCATTAAGATGATTGCTGCATTGAGTATTCTACCTATGTATTGATATGAACATACTTGAATAAAGAACTATATCTTATACGTATTTATGTATGCTGAAGTGATGCAAGGATGCCACTGTAAAGCAAGATGCATCGTTCTTGTCGGCATACCTTTATATTATAAGCTTATGCGTGGCACTGGCTAGTTATGTTCCAGTATGTAGCGATAAATGTTCATCATATTAAGGTTTGTGGACCCATAATTTTTCTTCTAAGTAAGGAGCATCTACAACAGAACTGGTGGGAAATATTTATATTATAGGAATGTTTGTGAATTATAATAAATCTGTATCCTGTGAACTAAAATTCTACAGTAATCACAGTACTGATATTTAAGTAATTGCATATCTGTAACATGATCTGTAGTATGGTTCATTTTTTTGGGAGTACTGTTGCTTTGGAAACTCAGTGCATGAAATGATAAGGCAAATCTGTCAGTATTGAACAGCTTTATTTTTCCCCTGAAGATGCTGAAGAATATAATACAACCAGATGCAGTATATGACTGAAATACAAAACTGAAATTAAACAGTTTTTATTTTACTGGTGTAATATCAAAGTTTGTAATGTTCCACTTGAAGTACTGCTCTCAGTAGAGACATCATACATAAGCAGTTCCTTTTAATTAAGATGATCATATTATGTGATGAAGTGCCAAATCATCTTAACATCACCACTGATATACAATTAGAATATTACTGAAAGTGGCTACTGTGAGATAATTTTTATATGACAGTGCTGAAATATTTGTATTGCTGTGTATTTATGGATAAAAATCCATACCCAATAAATTTAATATACTGATTTTAAGAGTGATACTTCCAGTAACCTGTTTATATGGATAACAATTTGTTATACTGTATTAAATGGGAGTACAAACTAAGACACATGTCTGCAGATGTATTAACTTCCACTATGGAAGCTTCATATTTACTGCATGTTTTTATTATTTTCCTGACTTTCTTTAGTCAACTGAATTAGTACTTCAAAATAGATCACAGCAATCATCTTCATCATCTGCATAAATTCCTAATTCATAACAATCCAGACATCACCACAATCTCTATTGATCTTGTCGAAAAACTGTGGAGGTTTGAACAATGAAAAGCTACACCCTCTCTCAACATTAAACTGAAGAGACATTTTAGATTTAAAATCTAATGACTGCTACCTTGTATACCGGGCCTGTTAATCTTTCAAGTCCTGAACAATTTGAGAATGTAAATGTTGATCATTGGCTGATTATTGATTATTCCATTACATGTCCCTGGCACTGACACTGCACTTCCCAAGCAGCATATTCTTTATTCAGTAAAAGGTAAACTGTCCCATTAACAGGCCGTGAATGCCCATAGGGGTGTGAGAGGTTGAGGCTCCCACATTTTTTAGAGAATCAGCTCACAGATGCTGGTAAGGTTGTCAGCCTTACATGCTTGTCGCCATTTATGCCCCAGGACTCTTTCCTGGTACTCATTTCTGTTAGAGGCTGAGTCGACCCCAGGGCAATATTGCAGCTGAAAGGATTAGGCAAATCAAAAATATCCAACGACCTCATCAGGACTCAAACCCATGACCTTCCGGCTTCTAGCATAGTTCCTCAACCAGCTACACTACTGTGTGTGCAAATTCTTTGTTCAGTAACATTTTTAAAGTTAAAATGTGATGTAATGCATTCAAAGATGAAAAAAAAAGTATCTTATTGAAACTGCAGCTTATCTCTATCAGGAAAACATGGTCATGACAATATTCTTACCAAGCGCTTCTAATTTTCTTTAAAAAATTTTATGAATATTTTAAATATATAGGAATTAATTTTACAGCAAAGAAACTAAGGAATATGCTTATGTTTAGAACAGAAGCCATATTCTTATGCAGATATTGTCAGACCTTTGTTAGTGTCTTCAAATTTCTCAGTCTCCAGTTTGTAACCTTTATACCAATTTCTTTTGCACTACCTCAAAATATAGATTTATAATACTACCAAGATCTCATTGACTTGTATCAAAAGCTGAAACTACACGAATACCATTATGTTACATATTTATATGAAAAGTAATATGTTTACTTCAGGTTTCAGTGATGTCACTTGAGGAAAAGGTTCTAACTGATATGTAACTTTTTGTACTTGGAGTATGTTTTTCCATACTGTATAAGATGTTTCTCTCAAATTAAAATGTCCTAAACAAAACGCTTCAGATCTTGCGCCTCTATGGCTAAAATATTGTAACGTGTTTACGTTACAGAATACGCCATAAAGATGGTTAATTGGTTTATTTGACAATCTCTAAATAACGGCTACAATTAATTATCACAATATTATGGGTTTCCACACTTTACAAACCCTACAACAAAATCTCTTAACACTGTCTTCAAGAGTCTTCACGTATTAATAACGCGGGAGCTATACAAGTCTCCCTGAAATACACACTCCAGATATAACTGTACTACAGCACTCACTATGTCTTGAAAGCACACAATAAGTCTTCCGCTCGCTGACTTCTTAGTTATCGCACACTCGCAGGCTGCTGCCTTGAGAACTGTTGATCACACACTTGGCGACTGTCAGAGTACAACTGACTGGTTGCTGGCTAACTCGGAACTAACGTAGCTCGAGGACTGACTCGTAGGTAGCTCCTGGACTGACTGACTCGGAACTAACTCGGAGGTAGCTCGAGGACTCACTCGGCGGTAGCTCCAGGACTCGCTGACTGTCACAGTGAATAGCCTTCGCTGCTCCTTATGTAGCCTTGATCGGACAATTGTCGTCTGGTGCCTTGTTGCTGGCCACGCTGTCCGGAGTTGTTGACTGCTGCCTAGCAACCGCGATATCCCTCGGTGACGTCACCGCTGTTGATTCGCTTTGCATAGCTTCAAGGTCGCGGGGACTCGGCTAACGTCGGCTCCGCTCGGCTTACTTCGGCTCCGCTCGTGACGTCACCGCGCGTTGCGCGTTGCATAGCTACCAGGATGCGGGGTGATTACTCGCCTATTACGCGAGCGCTACGTTACCGCTACGTGCAGCTGGGGAGGTAGGGGTCAACATGTCACACTATATATCTAGATCAATCTCTGACTTTATGGAAGGATTGATTCATCTTCCTGCAGAATTTGTCACTAATAGCAGGAAACTTGGATAAAACCTATGAATTGTTATGAGTCAGAAGTATTGTCTTGGCTCTTCTGATAGTAGACTTACAAATGGTAGAACATGAGACCCTGAACATTAGATATAGTTGAGCCTATACTGTATAGAGAAGAACACTGAGGATGGATAACTTTTATCATTTTTGTGACCTGGCTGGATGATTGATGAACAATGGGACCAGCTGTTTTTCCACACTCAAACTAAAGAGGAAGCCATGGAGAAGAGACTGAAGAGAGGTGAGGGAAAATCCATCATTTTAAAATGGGACAGTATGATTTCGTCATGCTGCAGAAACTTGAAGATCCAGAGAATTTATAAAAATAATGTATAGTATTAGGAGAATTTAGAAAATGAAATGTGGGCTGTTAATATGGAAAATAACAGAAAATGAACTTTACTGAATACTTGAACATTTCTTACATTGTTATAAAATGTGATTGAATGTTGTAAGACACCACTCTACAGCTGCTTGTGAAATTATGGTAATTTTCAAGCATGAACAGACTTTATCCATATATTTATTGACTTTTTGTGCATTATTCATTGCCCTGTATTTATTTAAAAACAATTTTTCGGAGAATGGACTTTGTCTCTATCCTCAGGTAACAGCCTACGCAGTTGGGCCCAATCAGTAGAGCTAATCCCTATCTCCAGACACCAGAACCAACACAAGACAGAATGTATAAACCAAACACAACATAAACCATCAGTAGGAGTTAAGACATACATCACAAAACTCCACACTCCTGGGGGCACGCAGTAGTGTAGTTGGTTGAGGAAACATGCTATAAGCCAGAAGGTCATGAGTTGTTTCTGGATGAGGTGATTGGCTTTTTTCAGTTTACCTAATCCTTCCAGCTGCACTATGGCCCTGGGGTCAACTCAGCCTCTAACAGAAATGAGTAGTAGGAATCTTTCTGGAGGGTAAAGGGCAGCTGGCACATAAGGCTGACAACCTTAACACCATCTGTGAGCCAAATGTCTAGAGAAAATATAGGAGCCTCAACATCTCACAACCCTATGGGCCTTCATGGCCTGTTATAGGGATAGCTTTACCTTACCACACTCCTGTCTTGTTGGTTCTGGTGACCGGAGGTAGGGATTACATGGCTCTATGGACTTGTCCCAACTGAGTACGCCTTTATCAGAAGATGGACACAGAGTCCAGTCCCTGAATTGCTGTTTTTAAGCATTTGTGTTATTAATGCTTATGAACTTTCAGTTATTTATCAAATTTCTTTCTACTCCCCCATTCCTATAAACAAGGGAAAATCACCGTCCTGTGGACTTGGTGCATGATGACATTCAGCTTCTGTGTCTTCCCCATAAAAAGTAGATTCATACCACTTATAACATTGAGAAATAAGCTAGAGGAAATGTTTACCCTGTAACAGAGGTTCTGTTTCTTTGTTTATGGTACAATACTGTAGCATATAGACCCCTGCTATGATAGGGCATGGTAAACATGCCTCTACAACAAAAGAGTTACTGTTGGAAACGGTGTTTCCAAAGGGAAGCCTCAAATCTGAGACAGTAAAATATGGTCGCGAGTCCCTAGGGACTTGAACCCAAGAAAAACTGCACTGGCAAGGACCAGCAGCATAGACAATAGACAGACCCGTCCTCTCGTGAGAGAGGGCGCCCCACAAGAACAAGACTGTAATCATCAGACAGTTATAAATATCAACACCAAGACTTACTGATTGACTTTGACTTGACAACCCAGTTATCAGATACTTAGGTATATTTCCTTATATTTTTAATTTTTCTAAAATCAAGGGGGAGGGACAGATGCATGGCTTACCTCATCCTCCTCTTTTGACACCCACGATAATTTGTTGAAGATTGTTACAGCAGGGATTTCATTTCTTCTCTTACTTCGAGAAATTACTTGTAGCGTAGTTGGTTGAGGCACTATGCTATAAGCCGGAAGGTCATGGATTCGAGTCCCGATGAGGTGGATTTTTTCAGCTTACCTAATCTTTCCAGCCGCACCATAGTCCTGGCGTCGACTCAGACTCTGACAGAAATGAGCACCAGGATTCTCCCTGGGGGTAAAGAGCGGCCGGCAAGTAAGGCTGTCAACCTTACCGCCATCTGTGAGCCGAGTGTCTAGAGAAAATGTGGGAGCCTCGACGTTTCACAACCTTATGGACCTTCATGGCCTGTTACAGGGATAGTTTTTTTTTTTTTTTTCTTTTTCAGTAATATGTGAAATATATAATGGTAAAGAAAATTAAAATCTTCGGAAACTCTATGCGCCGCACTGCAAAATAGATTTTTTTTAAGTCCACCTCATGATGGAAAAGGTAGCAGGAAGTACCATTCTGTACAACAAACAACACGTTGTGCAAATAAGTAGTACATGTCATTAGAAATGTGTTTCTGTTCCACAGGTGAGTAATGCATACAACTGTAGTTGTTCTTTATAAATGTATTTGAACTGAAAGCATTATCTGGTGCAAATAATACCGAAGGTTATACGTGTCAGGCGCACTTGTATGCTATTCGGCGACCACTCGATAGTGTGATACGAAATCGTGATTGAGGAATAGTGATAACTGCTTAACCTAGTTTCACTACTTGAGTACTTTGTCGAGTACACATAGAAGAAAATGGGGAGGCTGTGTCTGTCTTCCGTCTGTGCGTCCCCACTTTTCTGGTCCAGAAACACTGAACGGATTTTGATAAAATATGATACGAACTTTATGCCAGTTTATGCCTCTCCAACGTCATATTTCTTACTTTCCTGCAGTCGCTACTATCAATGTCACAGGCGCACGAATTTCTGAGGTGGGAGAGACACCAGCTTTACCTCAGAAATGCAGGAACCATACGAAGCACAGCAATCGTAGTATAACCATAACAATCTTAACCATAGTAAAGATACGCCTAGTAACTATATTTACCATGCTAACAAATTTTCGAGCTTGTGCTTAATACTGTTACGGTCTTCATGAAAGCTGTTTGAACCAAATATGAGGGTTGAGAATCCAAAGAACGCACGTGAAAATTGTATATTCCGAAATGTATTAGGTCTACACATTTCCAGTCTTGTTCTATGAGGAGAGATGGGCTTAATTTATCATCATATCCGTCCGTATTTGTATCTTCAATATCAATCTTTTTAGAAAATTGATGGATGTTCATCCGGTCTAGAAAACCGAGATTAACGGCCGTGGGGATCCGTTGCGCTGACCACGCGACACCCTCTATCCGCAAAAGTTGGCACTAACTTCGCCGACAAGCGGCGGTTGCTCGGTCGGTATAGTTCGCTTGCGGACTACAGACCATTGAGTGTGTGTGCGTGTGTGTGATGGATGTTCATGTATATATATATATACAAATAAATGAATCAGTTAATAAAATGACTATAATTTGCATGTAATGCATGAGTTCTAAGCGACCAACCTGAATTCAAAAGGAAATACACCTATTTCTTGCGCAGTGTTGATGTACGAGCAAATAATCTCCAAATTTATGAAGTGATTTTGATACTGTGTCATACGGTCCTACACGATCATCCATTAAGGCGAGATAAATTTCATTCTGTGATACGTGACACTTAAAACTGGGCATACTAGCAGTATTCAGTTAAAAGTGGATAAATTAATTTCAAGAGCCTTCCCATAAAGACGAAACATCTCGTAACCATATGCCATAAGCTCCTGACTTGTTAGAGAGCTACTTTTTAAGTCGAACGGAATATCGATTATCCGTGGTGTTCCTGAGTAATTTCAGGCGAATATGAGGATAGTAATTCCAAACAGGCCACGACAGTTTCCTCCACCTCCTTACATAATCGTTGTCATAGTCATCCTTACATATTCAGTCTAAGCAACACCTGCAGTCATCGAAGTTCCTACAAATTAATCACAGTTTCCTCAGTCTACAATTTCTTCTATTCCCATCCGAACCAGAGCACAAAGCTTCTTTGTTGTGTTGCGAGAGAATAAAAACATGACGTCATGCAAGAGTATGTGAGTTTACTCCCTCCAGAGACACTTATTGACGCTGGAAATCTGTAACTGACTAGTATGGGCGTGCCTGTTTTAGCGGTTTGTGTCCTTATATGAGTGTGCGATCATGCAGATACCTGCACTCTGAGAGCGACAGCCGTATTAGTTCAGTCACGGTTTGGTTCCTGGCCGGGGGATCGGCTAACTCGGCCGAAGTTTACTGTGGCTTTATTCAATTCGTCCAGGCAAATACCATATTTACGCATGTATAGGCCGCGTGCGTGTACAGGCCGCAGCACAATTTCCAGACAGAAATGAAGGAAAAAATAATTTTCTTGGAATATTATTTCAGGAGTATTACACCCTGTATTACTAATTATGAATATAATTTTTTAAAATGAAGTGTGATTTCGAATATTTCGAATATAAGCCGTACCCCAGATTTCCTCTTGAATTTTTGGCAAAAAATGTGCGGCCTATACATGCGTAATTACGGTAATACTTTATAATATTGACTATTAAGTGATACTGACAAACTAATGGTCGCCGTCGAGTGTTTAGTATTCCTGATAAGGATTCAGAAGGTCGCGGGTACAGATCTGGGCCAAGGACTGATGTTTTCCTTAGCTCCACCAGGCAAATTCCGGTGTGGTAGATCAACTTATGCTAAGACTGATTCCTTTTTTTTACACCCAATCAAATTAATCATTTACTAATCATCCTACCATTCAACGATATAAAGTTGAGCTATTGACAATATCATTAAATAAATCATAAATACACAAATATGCCCAAATGAACTGAGAAGGATCACCCCTTCGCCGTTATATGCAGGTGAGAAGGCTAAATAAATTATTAAAGAATCTGAAGACAATCAAACAGAAAGGATAGGGTCTCACCAGCTTAGATATAGCATCGACAGATAACGAACAAAATAAACTCCGTGCCTTTAGTCAACAAGCGAATTATACCGACCGAGCGACCGCCGCCGCTTGTCGGCGAAATTAGTGCCAACTTTGGCGGATAGACGGTGTCGCGTGGTCAGCGCTACGAATTCCTACGACCGTTAATTTCGGTTTTCTAGACCGGATCCGCTACTTTTCCATTCAAGTAGTCCCTAAATTATCCTCACGAGGCTGGGTGGCCCCGTTCCAGACCCACTACTTCTCAGAAAATCTGGTTGCTGCAGGAATCGAACCCGGATCTCTGGATTTGTAGCCAGGAATTCTGACCGCTAGATCACAGAGGCGGTCAGCATCGATAGATGCATTAGTTTCATAGAGAGATCTGAGGAAGGAACTGCATCCGCATGCATCTTAACAATGAGGCGGTGTGAAGGTATGTGAGGAAGGGGAATTTTAACAGTTATTAATATCTGCAGGGGAGGGTCTTGAGCTCCACACCCGCTCATCGACAGGGTCTGTCTTTAGGTTTCCATTAAATGTACAGACAGGATTAGGCGAAAATTAAATCAATACTGTATCGACGGGCGCGACATGTAATTTTCACGGGTGAAGCCTGACATTTTTACACAATTCTTATTTAAGATTTCACTTTGGTGACTGAATAAGCACAGACACAAATTTACCTGTCTATGTAGGTGGTGTGTATGTCTACTTTATTTAAATACATTAATATAGGTAAAATGGAAGGCTCTTGTACAGTTCTATAGTCTGATTTCGTAACAGAATTTTCTTGAGTGTCCTTCCAACTTTCACGCACTCAGAGAAGGTCCATTAGTTTGAAACCTGGACAGCCCTATCTCTCAACCTTAAAAGACAGCCTCAAAAATCTAGTGGAACTGATAAAGAACTGTCCGAAGGCGAATCAAAATTCTCTGTTCATTTATTTACAGAACCCATTCGGTTAACTAATTTCATGGTGCAAAACGGTTTTTGAGATGCTGACAGTCACTCAGCTGATCAAGGAATTACCCGCCTTTTAAGAACTTGACGAGTTATTAGAGTGTTTATAACAGACAGCCGTTGAATCTTATCCTGAACCACTACAGTACAGTCATGTCATATTTTGAAAAATACACTTTAATATTATCCTCCCATTCAAAAATGGTCTCTACTCAAGAAAATTTGATGAAATCTTACGTCACTTACTCTGTTTCTATAAAATCAGAGGGAGGGGGCACACTTAAGAAGTGATATAAATTGCTAAGCCATGTTTTTGCACAGAAAGTCTACTGTAACAGATGTGATCAGAATTTTAAATCCGATCACTAAAGATCTCGCCATTACCATATTGTGACCTTGAAACTGCCCCTATCACTACCCCATCCGCTATTTTCATACATGTATAACCCCAAATAGGGACACATTCACGCGCCCATCATTGGCATTGGCATTGGCTGACGTCATGTTGTCAGGTTTAGGGACGATGGTCCGTGACCATTTGCAGTTCCAGTCTAAGGCAACGGAATTAAGTAAGCATCGGGTCTGACGGTGAGAAGAAACTTAAAACTATCCGTCTCATACAAGATGGCAGTATATTATTTTTTTATTCCTAGTGGGGTGGGACTAAAACCCTTGTACTGCGGCCACTTCTGGCCTATTGTACCAGCCCCAGATGATAGGTGAGGGTGACTGTGGAGCAATTGGTGGAATGAAGATTGGCAGGGGATACCGAAGTACTCGGAGAAACTTGCCCCAGCGCCACTTTGCCCACCACAAATCCCACTTGACCAGACCCGGGATCGAACCCGGACCGCCGCGGTGGGAAGCCAGCGACTAACCGCTTGAGCTAAGGCGCGGCCTAGCAGTATACCAACCTTACTTTCTGTGTGCTCCTTACTGACAGTAGGTCTATTCATTTTACGCATTCTTCTTACGTAGCACCTTTTAAGGTGGTCGTCCAACCAATCCTACAGGCCCATCGCAAATGCCTTCCTTGCTTAATTTCTGAAGACTTCTTCCAATCCCGTTGTTGTAATGTAGGGCAGTATTCCGCAACCGGTGTGCCGTCACAAGGTGAAAGGTGTG
>NW_019718651.1:0-1226 GCF_002891405.2 Cryptotermes secundus
AGGGGAATGAAAGAAAAGGTTTCATCTACGCATGCGTAAAATTCAGGAAAGAAAGGAGGAAAACAGACGTACATTGATCCCAACACTGATGTGCTATTACACTGTGTGAAAGTTTGTTGCTGTACATTCGACATAGGTTTACATGCTTTAGAAATAAGACTAATGGACTTATGCAAGAGCAGTTTTGTGTTAATATGTCTAAACTTCGCACCGGCGTACGAATACCACAATTATCTTGAAACAGAATCTGGTAACTTTCTGGTAATGACACTAACTGACGATGACGTATACTTGCGACTTTTATTTTTATTTTGAATTGCCTCAGAATACTCGTATGCTTGTACATACGAGTATGAGGGCTCGGACAGCGTAGCTGGTATAGAGACTAGCTACGGGATGGACGACCAAGGGGTCGCAGTTCGAGTCCCTATGGGGCAAGAATTGTCACTTCTCCATGTCGTCCAGACCGGCTCTGAGGCCCACCCAACCCAGCCTCCTATCCAATGGATACCGTGGGCTCCTTCCATTGGGGTAAAACGGCCGGGGAGTGAAGCTGAGCACTCACCTCCAACTAGTGCCAAGGTCAAGAAACCATGGGCCTATACACCCACTCCCCCATACGCCTTCATGGCGTACTGCTTAATCAGTTAAGCAGAGGGACTTTACCGTTTTATATGAGAGATATAGACGTGGTAACTGTTCAGTCATGTGGTAAGAGCAGTATAAAATGAACCTGAACATTTCCCAGTATTTTAGAATGCTTTAGGGTGATCAAACAACAAGTTATACCTGTGCTTAATTAGTAAGGCACCACGCCATGAAGACGTATGGGGAAGTGGAGATATAGCTCCACCACTCTTAACCTCGGCCATAGAGTTAGTCAGTCTCATGACCAGTCGCTGTACCCCCGCGGAAAGAGCCCACAGTACCCATTGCGTGGGAGTCTGGGTGGGCCCCAGAGTCGGTCTGTAGTACGGTAGTCAGTAAAGAGAGGACTTGAGCCAGGAGGCAGAGGAATAGCCATTGTTGGACCCGTTACCAGGAAACGTCTAGTAAAGAGCTGAGAACACTAGGCTGTGCGCTCTAGTGGACCGTAAGATGTGGAAATAGTGATAGTGCTATAGTACGTAATGTGTAGTTACCATCTGTAAGCTGCCAATAAGTCCAGTTACAAATCAGTATACAGTCACTCATACACGTGACAATATATCAGGCCTCTGTTAGCC
>NW_019718652.1:0-4356 GCF_002891405.2 Cryptotermes secundus
TCACTTCAGTCTTGACATGACCAGATTTTTGTGGCACAGCCTCAACAGAAAAGGCTATTTGAAAGAGCCAAGCATGGATGATAGAGCAGCAAAATGGATGTCAGAGAAATGCTGAAACTTGCTTGCTATGACTGCAAAGCAACAGCTACTTGCTCTTATGGCAGACGAGTCACTTGAGGTCTCGTGCTGGTGAGTCACAGGCCTGAAACAATTACATGAATAGCATTAAAAAACAGGTTCTGCTTTGCATGCGGATCTGTATGTACGGTTTCAAACTTGATTCACTTTTAATTTCCACAAAATGTAAAACTTCTATTTTTATTTCCGATTTAGGGTTACTATTTCTAGCCGTAAATTGAATGTAGTGGATTTTGTCAAAATTTGTAGAAAGTTGATTTACTTTGAACCATTCATTTATACTATGAAAAGCGTTGTTTATATTTACACAGAGATAATCATAGTTTGAACTTTTAACTAACAAATTAGTATCATCTGCAAATAATACAGGTACAGTTTTATCATTTATAGTTTTGGGTAAATCGTTTATATAAATGAGAAATAACAATGGACCCAGAATTGAACCTTGCGGGACACCATGTTTAATTTTGCCCCATGTCGAAAATTCATTGAGATTAAGATTTATATTTGTAATTAAAACCTTTGATACCTATTTCTGAAATACGATTCAAGCCATAGTTTAGTTTTACCTTTTAACCCACAGAACTCCAATTTCGACAACAGAACCTCATGACTAACGCAATCGAAGGCCTTTTCAAGTCACAAAAAATGCCTCCTATTTTTTGCTGTTTAAGGTCTTACAGACTTCATTCACTAATTTGTATATAGCCTCACCTGTTGAAGATTTTGTTCTAAAACCAAACTGTTCTTCCACTAATATGTTATTGTTATTTAAGTGCTCAATCAACTGAATGCTCATAGCTTTTCCTAATACCTAAGAGAACAAAGTTAAAAGTGATACAGGCCTATAGTTGGAAATATTTGTTTTTTCACCACTTTTAAACAGCGGTCTTATTTCTGAGTATTTTAAACGATCTGGGAAAATTCCTTGTGATAATGAATTGTTGCATATGTGAGTCAAAGGAGAGCTAATGAAAAGGGAACCCATTCTTAATACTTTAGTGGAGATTTCATCATATCCATAAGAGTTTATTGCTTTGAGAGATTTAATTATATTTTCAACTTCCTTAGTTGATAAAGATTTAAGTTTAATATGTGGAAAGGGATTTATAAAAGTTTTCATTAAATGCTGAATGGGAGTAGTGTCTGGAAGGTAACTAACATTAGCATTATTTTATTTTTTGCCCTTTTATTTTCAGCTACAGATAAAAGGTAATTGTTAAAGGTTTCTGCGATTACTTGCTTTTCTCTAATCCATTTTCCACTACCTTTAAAGTGCATATTTTTTCATTATTTGGCCCCTTATTAGTTTCTAATTTTACTTTATCCCATGTAGTTTTATTTTTATTTTTGGAATTTTTTAATTTTATCATCATATTATAGTTTTTTAGCTTCCTTAATGACCTTAGATAAAATTTTACAGTATTATTTATAATAGCTTCTTAATTCTGAATTATTACTGTTTCTACAGGCCATATAGAGTATTCTTTTATGTTTACGGGACATTATTATTCCTATAGTAATTCATCACTTATTTTATTTGAAATTTTAATTTTTTTTGGGGGGGGACTGGAATAGTAAATTTTCAATTAAGTGTCTAAAAAGGAGTTAAAACATTATATTAACATCACTAGAAAATGGTGAGTCCAGTGTTTCATGACTTAGGTTAATTAAAAAGTAATTTATTATATGTTTGTTTATTTTCCTTATTATTTTGAATTGTTTAGCATGTGTTCTCATGTTTATTGTTTTAAAATGTTATGGATTGTGCATCATGATCAGACAATCCATTTATTATAGGCCTTACAGAATAATTTTCCCTTCTAGTAATATCGATGAAAATATTATCAATGGCTGTAGCAGAATTTCCTTGAATTCCGGTGGGAAAATTTATCATACTTATTAAATTATAAGTTCTCAATAAGGTACTTAACTTGTTTTTTTTTTTTCACTATCAAGAAGGCAATTTATATTAATATCCCCACAAATAATATATTCTTGTGTTGAGGTATATAGGTTTCTAAGTACTGAATCTAGTTTTGTTATGAATGTATTAATGTTTCCAGTCAGAGCTCAATATATTGTAATTATACAAAGTCTGTTGGAGCTCAGGTTTAACTTAACAGCACATACCTCAAAATCTTTTTCTTTACAATACTTTTTAGGTCTATACTTACAAAATTCAAGCTTGTGCATAGATAGATGCATACTCCTTTTTCATACAAGGTTCTACAATAGTTTGCTCCTAGTTTATAAGAATCTTATGTACAGCTGTTGCAAGTCCAAGAAATTCATGTGATATTCTGTAAAACAAAATATGTGTGGGGAGGCTGGGTGTACATGACTTAATAGCTCATTTGTTTTCCCCCTTAAACCTCTAATGTTCTGATGGCAAATATTATAGAATTTGGTATCATTTTCTTTTTTGGTTACTCCGTTTAAGGAAATATTTCTTTTTGGAGCACTTGTATTTACCATAACAAATCCTTATTTTTCATACCTGGTAGTTTTTTTAGTCCATTTGATTTCCGTACTGGTTCATTTTTTTGCTCTGTCGTTTTTACTGACTCATTCATAGCTGGAAACTTGTTAGCTTGTAAATTTGCATTATAATTTTCAGATTCCTTCCAGAGCAAGCAAATTGGGGTCAAATTTTTATTAGATTGAGAAATTGTCACACAGGTTGCTGCTATATGTTTAAGCATATCTTCTTTTCTTCTCCTCTTCAGATGCATACCTGGTCTTATAAAGAAGTGTCTAAGTCACAGTTCATTACTGTGACATTTCATGATTTTAAACAGTTTCCTATCAAAGGCATTTATCTCATTATTTATGCAAGACCAATCTGCCAGGTTGTGTCTATGTGGTATACCTAACAGAATAGTATTAGTATGAGTATTGTTACTTACAAAGTTTAAAATGTGTCTTAGTCCCATTTTAGAATTATTTTTTGAGATATTGTTTGCACCTCTACTAAATACAAGATGATCATTTTTTCCTAAGGTTAAAATAGTATCTTTTACAGAATTACTTAGGGTAAATAAATCAGCTCCTGGTTTTATAATTCCAATTACCTTATAAGTTTTATCAAGATTTTCTCTCAGTTTACTTGCACATCTCCTTACATGGCTGTCTCCAATAATTAATATAGTGTGGTTTCCTTTGTTCTTTGAAGCACTTGCTGCTGAATCAGCAACTTTCTCCTTGGGAGCCTCTTTCTCATTCCTTGCATTAGCCTCAACGGTTTCAGCACTCTCATATGAATGTAAGATGTCACTGTTCAGAACTTTACTGTTATTAGATGTTACTAGACCATTTATTATCACTGAAATGTTATTAATCATCTGTCCTTCTGCATCAGCCTTGTATTTACTGTCTCTTGCTTGAAAATTACTTTTGTCGATATTATTTTGTACAGTTTTACTTGGTTTGAGAATTTCTTCTTTTGCTGCTTCAGTAGACTTAATAATCTCATTGAGGTTAGATAAAATTTCAAAATGATTACTTGTTGTTACATATGTTTCCTCATGGTCTTTTAACTTATCTGTTATCTTCTTTTGTTGATTTCTTTGTATATGGATCCAGTTTCTTTTTCACTTGGAGATATTTGAGATCCATTTTCATTATTTCGTATGACACTTTTATTAGCACTAGACAATGCGGCCGCACTGCCCAGCTCTTCTTTCAAAATTTCTATAATTTTTAGGGCAGATTCCAATTCCATTGTGATCTTACTCACTTCCAACTTCAATCCTACACAACACTGACATTGTGATTCCGAGCGTTTCATTATTTCCGTATTAATAAATTTACACATTTATGACCAATTACCTTTCCTTCTTTCTTTGATGCCAGTACAGCTTTTATAAAATGCAGTTATCTAGACCAGATTATTAGCAGGGATCAAATATTGGTTCTAGAAGAACTGGAAACAAAGTGGAACAAAAATATTCAAGCACAATAACAAATGTCAAGGACAATCATCTCATAAAATGATAATGCTGATCTTCCTCAAAACCTGATTCATGCATCAGTTTCATCATTAAAAAAAGTGTTAACACTCTGCTCAACAATTAATAAAATATGGCTACAAACCACTCAAAAGACTGTGCAAGCCATGGAGAAATGATGGGAATCAACATGAACTTTCATACTGCAAAATTATTTGCAGAAAAAGTAATTCAAACAGTGAAGCTTCATTACTTACGGTTCACTGTA
>NW_019718653.1:0-812 GCF_002891405.2 Cryptotermes secundus
CAACTCAGGCCACAGGCGCGTGGCGTTAACGTAGCGCTCCCTCCCTCCCCTCCGTGGTGACGTAACGTGCAACGCTACGTACCCGTAATCAACTTCCTACTGTGACGTGGCACGCAACAGGCATCACTGCGGCTATATAAGGGAACTGCACAGCAGCTACCAGACAGTTGGAACGTAACAGTTGCCGAGTCGACTTGTAATGTGACAGTCGTCGAGTGTGTTAGCAACAGTTTTCCAGTCAGCCGACTACAGTTGGAGTATAGCAGCTGTCGCGGAAAAAAGAACCGGACGTGTGTGTAATTGTGAGTGTGTGATACAGTGATACATAGCTCCCCTACTGTATACGTGTAGACTACTGAACACAGAGTGAGCTGATTTGCGCATAGGGTTATAAATCGTGAAACCCCGCAACAGTGGTAACAGATTAATGCGATTATGGTTATAAAGTGTGAAACCCCACAACTGTGTGATAAGTAATTGTAGCCGTGATTTGTAGATTGTTCAATAAACCAATTAACGATCTCTACGGTGTATTCAGTAACGCAAAACACATTACAATATGTTTGTGTTTAGTATTATTGGTGCCTATTTATTGTTTTTACAATTCATTTCCGAATCCAAGCAGCTTTTTTCGATTGTGACACCTGTCGGATGATGTAGAAGTTACAACTTCATGCATAAAGTGACAAACGCTGTGATTGGAGATTGAAAAGTGTTATATTATATAGTGTTCGCTGGAGACCAATTAGGGCCCGTGTTTCATCATTGATATGGATACGTAAGTTCCGAACCAGGTTGAAGAAAATTATAAG
>NW_019718653.1:1104-1249 GCF_002891405.2 Cryptotermes secundus
AGGAATGAATTGAAAAGAGCCACGGACAGGGCCAAAAAAGAATATCTTTACAAGATATGAGATTATAGGATTTCAAAGTACAGGATGTAATGATTTGATTTACATGAAGACAAAAGAACTAGCATGGAAAGAGAATCGTGGGATT
>NW_019718654.1:0-419 GCF_002891405.2 Cryptotermes secundus
CAATACCAGATAATTCCACCTTCGGTATATCAAGAAACTTACAAACCTCAGACAAGCTTACCTGGAGAAGGCCCTCCCTGCCTGGAGTCCACCGGCCAAACCAACAAGGAATTTATTACAGCGCTGACCAAAAGGGAATTTAGCTGCGGGAAAACACATCCGCACTCAACGACGTCCAGGCAGAGAGAGGGCTGACTTCAGTCGACGGCCAAGGACATAGACAACAGGAATGACGTAAGCACGCCACGGATTATAGAGTAAACAAATGTGAAGAGGAGGGGGGGTGACAGAGCAAGCCGCTGCCGCCATCTACGAAGGGGGCACCTCATTTCAGTGAGCCGAAGAGATCGGCTCACTAGCTTGGTATACTTGCATTGCTAGCTTGATAGCTTTTGCGTTGCCAGGTTGATAGGTTTGCT
>NW_019718655.1:0-732 GCF_002891405.2 Cryptotermes secundus
TTATCGAATTTTTAACTGCTGAAAAAGTGACTGCTTATCAGATTCGTCGTTTAACGGCTGTTTATGGTGATGATGCTGTTGATAGGTCTACTGTAAATTGATGGGTAATAAAATTTCATGGTTGCGAGCCTGGAAAAGCCATAATTGTTGATGAAACACGCAGCGGACGTCCAATCACTGCCACAGACGATAATCACCGCAAACTCGTCAACGATTTGATTCAAAATGACCGGGGAATCACTGAAAAGTGTATCGCAAATCATATTGGAATATCCAAGGAACGTGTTGGCCTCATTATTGAACAATTGGGATACCGTAAAATTTGTGCACGATGGTTACCATGCCGTCTCACAGACGAGAACAAACAGCGTCGATTGGAATGCTACGAGCAACTTTTGCATCGCTACCATGACGAAGGAGACGACTTTTGAGTATTGTGATGGGGGACGAGTCATGGGTCCATCGTTACGACCCGGAAGAGAAAAGACAGAGCGCTGAATATCGACATCCGTCTTCTCAGGCGAAAAAGTTCAAAACACAACCATCTGCCAAAAAACTTCTTTTGACTGTGTTTTTGGATGCTCACCGAGTTTATGTGACCGATTTTCTGGAACGAGGGACAGCTAAATTCTTCTCAGTACATACAGACTCTAAAACACCGATGGTGTCGAGTTTGTCATGTTAGAAGCAGCCTGGCGCCAATAATCTTGCAACATGACAACGCTCGTCCAC
>NW_019718656.1:0-1631 GCF_002891405.2 Cryptotermes secundus
CACGAAATGGAGTTCAGGCGAGTTTCACGATTAAATTAGTGCGCAAATTCAGAGGAGACTCGCGTACTTCGTCTTCGGCACAGTGATCATTCATCTACGAGATGCAGTCTGCAGCGCGGTCTCAGTGGAAATGTTCTCAACAAATTGTGCGTGTGGTTGTGAAACGTGATTTAGTTCCGTGAAGAACAAAAAATATGAGCCTGTAAGGCAGAGACAATGCAAGAAAGAAGGCTAAAGTCGGGAAATCGAAAACGAAACAAGTCTCAACATTCAACAATACAATGTACAAAATAGATGGTATAAAGAGAGGAAAAGAAAAGACTTGAAAATTGAGGAAAAAATAAAAATACAGAGGACACAAAGTAAGTCCTTCTACATAATGGGGGAAAATTACAATTTTTACGATTATGTGATTAGGCAGTTTGCCGGGCATGCGCTGTAATGGATGTAGTGGCGGCCATGGATATTTTCGTCTGTGACGTCATCGCCTTGATGCAAGATTCGGACTTCATCTCAACGCATCACCGTCTTTACGACTTTCCTTCTTCCACTCCAATTCTTTTGAATTTTGTTTGTAATACCAAATGTTTGCTACACTTTCGACATTTTACCCTTTCAGTAACTTCTTTTTAAATCAGCAGGTAAACGTGTCTTATTTCTTGCACAAAGATCAGTTAAGTTCATATTCTACGAGATGTTACATTTTTATAAGGTACTTAGTTTCATACCACAAAACAGAACATTTGAAGGTGCAATCAAATATTTTACGTTTTGTTCTAAAATCGCAATTTCTTGAAATAACCTACCTGTTTCTACAGGTTCACCAGAAGCTTTCAATTTATTAATTCTTCACTGCTTATTTGACGATATCAGAAGCTCATTCTGCTTGAAGAACGTGGAAGAGAAAGCTCGTGGCGAAATCTGAGGTTATTACAATGGTGATTGCTTGGAAAAACGAGGTTTTCCGGCCCTGTGCTTAGTACACAAACAATTGCAACAAAAATTCTACCCAACATTACGAGAACGAAAAATACAAAAAATCAGACCACTTCCGAGAGGAATAACATATTTTCAAGCAACACCGCGACCACCGAACACCACCGCAATTCAAGGAAGTCGAAGCACTTCCAGCGTCATGGTACAACATCCTTCCAATGATCTAGATGTACTCCGTCAAATGATGAAGACGTTAATGGATCAGATGGGTACCCTCATAAATATCATGTCGACGCTCATCAATAAAAATAAATAACGGCTCCTCTATTATAAATCGCAGAATGGAACGCCAACGGCTTGTGCCAACGTTCTCAAGAAATACAGACATTCATATAAATCTTCGACTTAGACATACTTCTAGTCTCAGAAACTCACCTCACTGACAGAAGCTACATGGAGATACCAAAATATAATGTATATAGCACAAATCACCGTGACAACACAGCTCACGGAGGCACGGCAATAATTATAAAACAAGCAAACATTATGAACGAGGTAAATACAGTCTCAACAACATACAAGCCACCACTGTCACCAGGAGAATTGACAATGGCAGCTACACATTGCCCGCCCAGATAAAATAAAAAATATGATGACTACACCAACTTCTTGAAGACATTAGGTAATCGATTCCT
>NW_019718656.1:2255-6473 GCF_002891405.2 Cryptotermes secundus
ACTGGCCTGCAAAAGGCTGCGGCTTTTGCCGAACAACTACGCACAGTCTTCCAACCTAATCCATCCCGACTACCAGCAGCTGAAGAGGAAATCAACAAACAGCTCGAGACTCCGTTTCAGATGGCCTTCCCAATAAATATACCACTCAAAGAGCTGTAGAAACTATCATACTCCACGGCATTAGTTCAAAAGAGGCACCGGGATTTGACATCATCACCGGCAAAATACTAAAAGAACTGTCCGACAAAGGATTCAAAGTACCAACATACATCTTGAATGCAACTTTACGACTCGAATGCTTCCCTTGTCAATGGAAAGTCGCGCAAATAGTCATGATTTTGAAAACAGGAAAAGACCCAAACAATGTTGCATCGTATAGACCCATCAGTCTCCTACCGATTCTCTCCAAAGTTCTGGAAAGAATACTGCTCAAACGGTTGGTACCTGAAATCGACGATCATCAGCTCATACCTACACATCAGTCTTGCTTCAGAAAAGGTCACGGAACGATCGAACAAATACATCGATTAGTAAACCAAACTCAAAGTGATTTTGAAAACAAGTGCTACTGCTCAGCTGTAACGCTACTGCTCAGCCAAGCCTTCGATATAGTCTGGCACATAGGCTTATTATACAAATTTAAGTGCGTTCTTATCTTACCGACAGAACTTTTTTTAGTTAAATACGACGAAGTCTATACCGAATTATAACCTGTCTTATCCGGAGTTCCACAGGGAAGTATCCTTGGGCCTACGCTATACTCAATATATACGGCTGACTTGCCAGAAACCGGACAAACAATGCTTGCCACCTATGCCGACGACACAACAATACTAGCGTCTCATGAGAACCCTACTGAAGCATCCCAGATGCTGCAAACGCACTTAGACCAATTCGAAGTATGGCTACAGCGCTGGAGAATCAAGGCCAACGAAACTAAATCCGTGCACATCGCCTTCGCTTTGAGATACGGAACCTGCTCTCCGCTACTATTAAACGGAACACGCATACCACAAGAGGAATCAATCAAATACTTAAGCCTTCACCTGGACAGGTGGTTGACCTGGCGCACACATATTCTCGCCAAAAGAAAACTGGACATCAAATTTAGTCAGATGCATTGGCTAACTGGCAGAAAGTCAGAACTGTCTACCGAAAATAAACTCATATAGTTCATTCGCGGAGACGAGACAGTCAGCGTAAACAAAGCAAGCCCCGAGTCGCCACAGCTGACAGCGAGGAGTGGACAAAGCGCGCAGTTACTCAGTGTACTTACTGCATTCGGACGCACGTTAACCTGCATTCAGACTGAAGAGTGAACTTTGGACGCCCCTGCAACGAAACACGCATCACGTGATCGCTGCATGATTTCATTCAAAGAACGAAGTAGACACCGCGTGTATTTGTTTACGAGGACTCTCTCGTCTCCGCGAATGGACTGTAGTATACACGACAATACTGAAGCCTATTTCGACTTCCGGCGCACCATTATGGCGAACTGCAAGTACATCCAATGTAGAAATGTTGCAGAGATTTCAAAACCAGTACTTCGCGCTATAGTCAATGCACCGTGGTACGTCCCAAACAGACTGCTACATGCCGATCTAGGCATACCCACAGTACGGGAAGAAACCACAAACATCAGCCGTAAATATAAATACAAGATAACAGCACACCCAAATGAACTGGCAACCACATTATTAAACGATGCAGACGAGCCCAGAAGACTGAAAAGGCACAAGCCAACTGATCTAACTACGCGCTTCACATAAATGCAATACATACAATAACAAAATTACACTCGAAATAGATCCCTAGAGAATTCTCACTGGAGAATTACTCTTCCCAACATGTTCTTTCTTAGTATTTAAGTCTTAGATTAAGTATTTCATAAGATTTACTTATAGTCCTTAATATGGACTGATTGTACACAAACGGAGATAAAAAAAAAGATCATTCATTCACTCATCAATGGATCTACAGTCCACTGTTGAGTACTGGCCTTTTCTTCAGTTACGTAATCTTTTTTACGCAGTCGGTATGACTTGTTGCACGAGTGACCAGCCCTCGCAAGGCCGCTACCTACATACAGGATAACACAAACACGGAATAAACGCATACGCAGACATCCATGCCTTGAATGGGATTCGAATCCACAATCACAGCGTTCGAGATAGGGAAGACAGTTCATGCCTCTGATCGGGCGGCGTGCTCTGTGATCGGCATACTCTTTATTCAGAAGTGTTCAGACTAACAATAGTCTCAAAGCGAGAGTGTGGTGATGCTGGTGACGACTATTAGCGTCTTCACTACCGAAACATTAGAATTGTGATCATATCCTGAATAGTCACACAATTCAATATACGTATATTGCTACGTGTTACTGGTGCCTCTAAACGAGTAAATTAACAGTCCTAATGCATAATCATAAAACTGGTAATGTAGGTCACGCTGCCACACGTAGTGTGCTTTATAAAAATACATTTTCCAAACGTGTTCTTTGTTCCTTTCAATCGATCACTGGCTTTGATGTTACTAAGTCAACTGCACTCCAGGGCTTTATGTGGCACAGGTGGGATATGTTTTCCTTTAAACATTCACCACACCACAGAACACTTCGAACAAGCTCCAGCTGTGTGTTTCCTAATCAGGTACTGCCTTTTGCTATGAATAAGAGAAGGAAATACAACATAAAGGCAAAATAAATTAAATATATTCTGATGAAATCTGTATAATCTGTTATGCCTCCGGAACTGCCTGAAATAGATGTCAGCAAGAGATGTCCGATGTGTATGTACCCCGAAGGTTTTTTTTACTGCTAGTGGGGTGGGACTAAGTCCCTTGTACTGAGGCCACTTCTGACGTATTGTACCAGCCCCGGATGATAGGTGAGGTGACTGTGGAGCAATTGCTGGAATGAAGACTTGCAGGGGAAACCGAAGTACTCGGAGAAAACCTGCCCTACCGCCACTTTGTCCACCACAAATCCCACTTTACCAGACCACGGGATCGAACCCGGGCCGCCGCGGTGGGAAGCCAGCGACTAACCGCTTGAGCTATGGCGCGGCCTCGCGCCGAAGGTTACTAAAAGGGTTGTACCCAGCACGCCGGAGTTAGGTTTCCAAATACCACGCTTCAACTACGGGTTAAGGTCCTCGCCCACTAGCACAGTGTCGTATCCGCGTAGTGCAGAGTGGAAGCTGCAGACGCATTGCTCTCCGTGTATTTAAATGGAAGTGCGCTCACTAGATTAGGGTCGTGCCAGTATAGTACAGTACAGTATAGCATAGTATCGTCTCGGTTGCTCGAAGGGGCAAACATTCTGCACGGCAGTGTCATGGCGGTTATGGCGGCACGCCGCATCCCCCTTCAACCTACCAAAACGCTTTGTCATTCCTGGGTTGAGTGTCAATGAGGCAAGACATGGCGTTCGAGGAAAGATTAATCTCCACTGTACAAGAGTACAATATCCTCTACGACTGCAGTCATGCCTTCTATTATGACAGCATGAGAAGAGAAAACGCTTGGACGGAGAGTGGCGAAACGCTGAACGAATCAGGTAGACTAATAATTAGTGTGGAATACATGAATGAAAACAAATTGCATATATAATGTTTTAACTCACGGTCTACAGTAGGCTTCCCATGCACGTGAGACCCGGTAGCGTAGTAGGTATAGTGACTGCCTACGGGCTGGACGACCGAGGGGTCAGAGTTCGAGTCCCGGTAGGGTCAAGAAAATGTGGATCTATACATCCACTCCCCCATAAGCCTTTAATGGCGTCGTGCTTTCATTCGTTGAGCACAGGGACAACTGTACCTGTACCTTCCGCGTACAAACAGTATAGTTAGGTACTACTTTGCTGCTGCTACTACTACTCTTGGGGTTATGGCCTCTCTAAAATTCGTGTTCTTCTTCTTTATGCGTGGCTCTATTGCTAATAATAGCTCACAAAATTTGGCATAGCTCATGCGAAAATAGATAAAAACTTCTTATCGTCTTCAGTTAGGTCGTGAAATATCGTGTGGAACTCTCCGAATTCGTTTCTTTTCTTGTTAATATCGTGCACCCATATTCGCTTTGGCTGATCCTCTTGTAGCATCATAGCTACACAAATCGTTTCTTCTTCCGAAGACGAGTCGGTCATTGCAATATTCTGTACAACATGGAGCGCAAGACTGCACGAAAGCGGACTTGGTTCAACTTGGAGGGGTAAAC
>NW_019718656.1:10428-14480 GCF_002891405.2 Cryptotermes secundus
TTATTATTATTATTATTAGTGGGATGAGACTGAGTCCAGTCGGTACTGCGGCCACTACTGCCCTATTGTACCAGCTCCGAATGTCAGATGAGGGTACTGTGGAGCAACTGATCGAATGAAGATTGCTAGGGGAAATTGAAGTACTCGGAGAAAACCTGCCCCAGCGCCACTTTGTCCACCACAAATCCAAGATGACAAGACCCGGGTTCGAACCCGGGCCACCGCGGGTAGAAGCCCTGCTAGTCGGTGCTGTATGCACTCTTCGTCTGGCACATATACGTTCTTCTTCGTTCAAGTGAATTGATCGTCTGCTGAGCACGTGACAACGTAACGGTATTAGCACTTCAACATCTCACGCTAAGAACTGACCGCGTCCAAGTGAAAGTCCACCCCGCATCTATCTTCCTTCCCCTAAACCCCTTCGTTAACTACTAACCATCTAGTATAAGTGTCATCCATTAAGTGCTATCACTTAGGTTGAGGTTCCACATGGGATGGGGCTGTAGAGGGTGTGATGAGGTGGCAAAGAGAACAGACCCGATCCTGACGTCCTGAATATTAATGTGGAATTTATACATAAATGAGATTAAGTGAAGAATGACTGGGCTTGGTAATTAACAGGCAATGATGACGGGTAGATGAAGGTTCTCCCGTCTCACGAGTCGCTACAGCGAGAAGGAAGCAGGAGTTCTAAACTAATTTTTTTTTATTTATCCCATAACTGCCATAACGTAAGTGGTATGCTATGGTAGAGGTAAAACTGTTCCTGTGCTTAATTAGCACTTCGACTCGGCATTTTATGAAATTGGCGAGCTTCACGCCTCAGTGTGCTTTAACCCCAATGAAATAGCCGCAGTAGTCACTGTATGAGCGACCACGTGGGCCTCAGAGGCTACATGGTAGAGAAAAAGTTCTTATTTCTGAGGGAAATGGAACCCCCGGCCAACCAGCCCAATAGCATGCTGCTATCCAGCATGAACTAAACTGGACCCCCATAGCAGATGCAGAGATACAGTAAACCATTTACACGTAAATGGCAGAATAAGGTAAATCGAAACATTTTATACGAGTAGCCAAGAAACGAGTCCGTTTCCTGCAAATTCAACAACAAAAGTTCCCTACGAGATGCTAGTATCGACGTCTCCAATTTTTTAATTCAAAATGGTGATTCATTCGCTTACACCAGCCACTCATTAGGAAATGGCTTATCAGGACAAGGCTCCCTCACTCCTTTATCATATACAACCAGCGCTACTGGTCAAGTAACTGGAGGTTTGACGTCATCTCTAGAAACTCACATTTCGTATTTGTTTGCTGTAAGATTATCAATCTGAGCCCAATCTCCTCTTAATTTCCTCCTGAATCAAGTTTTGGTTTGTTATCGTTGTTCCCAAATATCAGAACTGTGATACATTTTCAAAACATCCCTTTTCTATCGTTATGTCATGATTTTTCCCTCCATTTTGGTGACGAGAGAGCAACACATAACTCTTACTAAGATTATATAAATTGAAAAATATATTCCTCTTACTGTTGAGTCTCTTAAGATGACCCGAAGGGACCATATAAGTACTAATCAGTTTACATTAAATGCCTTCACACTGGATACCTTGTCGTTTCTCAATCACGTTTACCGTTCTTACTCCGGAATTATCTGCAATCTCCGTTTACAGAGTGTAACGGCGGGCTTCTTTGAGAAGTGTGGAGAACTATCAGGCTCCGATATGCAGGTAATTTCTTGACCAGTCGAGTAGTTCTTCGAAAACACTGTACCCAATGGACAAGTTAATTCACTCAGTTATAAGGCTAACCGTCATCATTTTGAGACAGAATCTGCAGAATGTTGCCACTAGAAAGAGTGTCCGCAACGGAACTTCCCACAATCTGTGCAGTATGTCCGCTTTATAATTTCAGTTGACATAGATTCTCTTAAAGAATATATCTCTTTCCCTTCGTCAGACTATGCAAACACAATCAAGATAATAATGAATTTTAATTCCAATGCGTAATAAATTTTAATTTTTCTATAATTGTTCCATCTGTAATATGACCAGTTGTTCTGTGAATGATAAAATCCCCTAGGAACCTCATTCGTGCTGCTTCTGTGAGGTTATATTGATGCTTATGCCTAATTACAGCTTCTGGTTTACTGTTCAGAACACAACCTAAAGTATATTCAATTCCAAACCACTTGCTGAATGAATAGGCACGCAAATATTCAGTAATTTGCTCGATACTAATGAAGCATGTTCCAGAGTTCAAAGGATTCGCGCAACGGCCATTACTGTATGATGCTAGATCTTGTGTGCTATAAATGCAGTAGACTGGTGCCAGTAGTGAGGCAGAAAGAGCCACGATTTAATGCTTCTTTCTTCAAAACATGCTCTTATCATTATATACAAGTGATACCAAAACCGTGATATAAAGACAGTTAACAAATGTATTGAAAATGTGTCACAGCTCTGATATTTGGGAACAACGATAACAAATCAAAACCTGATTCATGAGGAGCCTGAACTCGGGTATTGCTTCCTACCATTCAGTCCAGAAGCTCCTTTCTTCTCGTCTGCTGTCTAAAACTTAAACATTTGAATACACAAAACTATAATTTTGCCTTTGGTTCTGTATGGATGTGAAACTTTGTCTCTGACATTTAAGGGAGAAACACAGACTGAGGGTGTTTGAGAAATTTCTGGACCTAAAAAGACGAAGTGACAGGATGTTGGATAAAACTCCATAATGAGGAGCTATACAAATTGTACTCTTCTCCAATAATAATCAGAATGATCATGTCAAGGAGGATGAGATGGGCAGGGCACGAAGCACCAATGGGGGTCAAGTGGCATGCATATAGGATATTGGTGGGAAAGCCAAATGGAAAGAGACAACTGGGAAGACCATGGGGTAGGTGGATGCACAATATTACATTGGATCTTAAATCGCTATGATGGCATGGATTGGACTGATCTGGCTCAGGATAGGATCTTGTGGGGGGGGTCATGACAACACCATAATGTACTCTGTGGTTCCATAAATGCTTGAAAATTCTTGAGTACCTGCACAATTGGCGGCTTCACAAGACGGGCTCATCTCCATGAGTGAGTTGGTGAGTCATTCCTATAGATATGAAAGGGAACGCTACATTTCAGCTGTTGGGTGTGTGGAACTTGCAGAACCTTAGGATGGCCCGTTTGGGTCGAAACATGTAGTGCTATATATTGTGACATGTCATGTGACAACAGTCAGTTGTACTGAGACAGTCAGCGAGTCCTGGAGCTACCGCCGAGTTAGCCAGCAACTAGTCAGTTGTATTGTGGCATTTTTCAGTGTACTAATTGTGATACTGCAGATAGCAGTAATCGTCAGATTGTAATTTGGGTGATTGTAAGTGCGAATGTGAAATAAAATTCGCTACATCGAATACATCGTGAACTTATTTGTCGCGATATACGCCCGATGCGCGACAATTGGTGTCAGAAGTGGGATACGAACTTACACACGTGATCAACGAGATTCGTACTCAAAACACGTGATAAATTGGTGTCAGAATTTTTACGAGCTTAAATACGCCTCAGAGAATTTTACTGCTACAGAATGGAGATGCAGCAGATGATGGAAATGCTGCTCAAGGAAGTCAGAGCTGGCCAAGAAAAAGCAGATGCCGACCGAGTGCACATGCAAGAAATGTTCCGCTCCTATCAAGAAAAGGCGGAGGCCAATAGAAGAAAAGACAGAGAAGATTTCCTGGCGACGTTAGAATTCAATCAAGAAAAAACAAATATGATGCTGAAAGAGGCAGAAGCCAATAGAAAAGCCGACATGGAAAAGTTGGAGGCCGATAGGAAGAGAGACAAAGAAGATTTAATGGCGAAATTAGACGCCTACCAAGAAAAGGCGGCGGCCGATAGGAAGGCCGACAAGGAAGAGATGAAGGCCGAAATGCAATCTATGCGGTCAGAGTTGGAAGAGTTAATCCAACATAGAATTGAAAACAGTTTTGCGATCTTTGAACACGGCAAACGGATTCTGCAGTCGGAGCTAACTGAGAAGAT
>NW_019718656.1:16152-17245 GCF_002891405.2 Cryptotermes secundus
CTTAGGTCGAAACATGTAGTGCTATATAAGTTAGCGAAGAAAAGTTGCGTTGACGGTGGAATTTGTATATTGGTCCTCATCTGTATTAAAGAGCAGCTGTTGCTAAAGTCTCGTTCCATTTTAAGAGACTCTTGTTAAGGGTGCTAGGTTTCTCTTTCATATTTATTCTCTGAATCCTACAATCATTAAACACCGTATTATTCCTTTCCTAACTAGGACAACTCGTATTCTAACTAATTACATTCATGCACATGTTGGATTATGTAATTCGGCAACGCCAACTTATCTTCGAACATGTTTTCCTTTGAAACGGCATCGTCTTTCTTTCTTTTTTCCTTTCTTTCTACTGAAAATTTTCAATGGTGTCATTTTCTGTTTAACAAATCCACTTCATTCTGAAGGTCACAAGCCCATTTCGCCTTTATTTCTTGGTTATTTACAAACAAAAGTAATGAGCTTACATTACTAAAAACACATGAAAGTTTCTACTTACATCACTTAATCACATTAATCTCTCCCATCAGACTGTGTTTCACGTTCATCAGTGTACCGTCCCTAGGCAACGGTTTCTTTAAAATGCTTACAGCAGCAACGATCATACTCAAGAAAGAATTATTGGACGCGTCGTCTTTTACTCGGTCCGAGTCGCTACAAAGCGAAATCTAATTCTACACCCTCTCAGAAATTTTAATTTTATGTCCGGTGTTGAAAGATTGCAGGCAGTGCCCTCTCGCCCCTAAGGCAGGTATGGTGAGCAGAAGAAGTGGCGATGGCCAATCAACAGCAAATTGCATTCGTGTCTTCTTGGACTAGCAACAAATACCACAAAACGTGGGTTCACCCCTCACAGATATTCAAATGTAGGAATACTCATATGTACGATGTATACATTCTGACAGAAGGGTTGGGGTGGTATCTATATAGGGCCTCCAAGACGGAAAAATTATGAGAATCGAATAGGTCGCAGGTAACGTAGCCGCAATCCACGACCCTCCCCCCCACTCGTGTTCAATCATCTGTATTTTATTCTGTTCTTTCCCGTATCCACCTTTACATCCACTTGTAAAATAAACTCAGATTAATCGATTTCGCT
>NW_019718656.1:17527-32533 GCF_002891405.2 Cryptotermes secundus
TCACGACTGGCAGGCTGCATTCCCTGCCACTGTCTGTCACATCTATATCCACTGGGACGCTTGTACTGTTAAGGTCTCGGATAGATATTTCAATAAAACAATTGGGAGTTGAACATGCTAAGCGCACAGTATTCGCATAACATAAAGCTATTCTTCTAAAAGCCGGGTCCTGACCCGGGATGGAACCCGGAACGTCGAGGTGGGAAGCCACCGACCAACCGCCTCAGCTTTGGCGTGGCCTATTTAAATATTTAGCTTTAAGCTGACTTATGTCACCGCTCATCCTACAGAAAAATCTCAATCTAGTTACTGTTACTAAAGAAACAATTTAATTTCTGCTCTACATACACTCATTTTGGTATTCGGGTTTAGCATTCACACACACTAAGGCTATGTGTAAGTCACGTGCTCTATTTTAGCAACCTCCTTTTCTCACTCCTTCACTTCCGCCTCCCTCGCAACTCACTAGAACTTCGAAAATAAGAAAAAAAAATTCTTTATACTCTATCAGGATGTCTCTATTGAATTTCATTTGTGTTCCTTACTTCCCCTTACGCGGTCCAACACGTGAATTTATACACTGAACAATCGCTTCCGCTGCCTGTCATTACAAGACGACATATGTGAGCCAAGAAAAGTAATCAAAACACAGCTACAGTCTAACTTTTACTTGGATACATTCCATGTAAGAACAAAACTTTTGTTTTCGGTGAATATTACAATTAAATTATACTGTTCATTTCTGTAATAAAGATATTTATAAAATATTACTTCTGTCTGATGTCCAACTATCATCGGCGAATTGTCACAAATGATCCTACACCGTGCCTATAAACAATCCATTATACGTTTCCGTTGTCTAACAATATCGTTAATCTGTGACTGAAATAACCAGCACTGACAAATTTCGGATTTTTTCTAGCGTTAAAAATTTAATTGCTGCTTCTGAATCAGTACATGGAATATTTATTACTTTAAATGTTATATAGTTTAAAAAAAGGTTCAGTATCCCTGACACGTATCCCTTATAACTTGACGAAAGCTTCCATACACCTTGTCATCAGAATATAGTGTGACGTATATGGCGCCACAGGGAGTTGGGGGTCACGTGAAATCTGCGGTCTCGCGAGTGACGTCATATACCCCCACTCCTTCGATCATTACACTCGGTAAACACGCACCCCGTGGTGACGTAATAGCAGAGCAGATGTGTTAGGTACCCACTGTAGCGGTGACATAACAGCATAGTAGCAGCTGACGTGGTAACAGGACGGGCGACGTAACAGGGACATCGCTGTTAACACGTGGCAACAGCGAACGGTATACAAGGCAGGCTGAGCGGTGTGTGAGGGAGTGTGTGATCAGGAGTGACACAGTGTGTATTGTGAAGTAGCCGAGTGCAGCGGAAGTCTAGCAGTCGCCGAGAGCACTGTTGACGGCAAGGACGAGAAAACGGACGCAGATGAATATTCACTGTTCCATGGATTCTCGAAAGTTAATCTGTTTAATTTACCAGCGGAGGGGAATGTGGGACCGGCACCATCCATCGAACCGCAGTCTATACGCACAAGGCGTACTCTGGGAAGAAGTGGTTCGAGAGTTAAACTCCACAAGTTATGAAGTAAAGGCCAAGTGGCAAACACTTGAACATAGTTTCAGAAAAATCATGAGAAGAATACAGATGAGAGGATATGGTGTTAACAATGCGAAATGCGTAGACGACAAATCAATGCAACGTTTTAGAAGACTCTACTTCCTGAAGAGCCAGTACAGACCCAGTGAGAGTAATGGTCACATTCCCCCAAAAGAAAAGAGGGTTTCAGGGGTTGTCCCAACAGACGCAAGTGAGGGGAACTTACTAAGTTCACAGCATTGTTTTAAAGGGCCCTATCCGGAAAAAGAGCAGATTTCATCGCATGCCAGTACAGTGGACAATCCACCTAGAGAAGACATTTCAAGGGCTGGCCAAAAGGAATCACAAGATGGAGGGATAGATACTTCAAAATTAAGTTCTTCCGGCAAAGAAACTAAGCCCACCGAGAGAGTGCGCAAGAAAAGATCTAGTGACCATTTCGAGTCCCTTGCGTGTAGCAATAATGTTACACCTACAAAGAGAAAGGGTTTCTCGGGCATCCAAACAGATACACCAGATGGAGGGGTAGAAACGTCACAACACACTGCTGTTACAAAGAAACTTAAGACAAATGCAGAATTACCGACAACAAAATCTTGTGATCCTGGTCTGGATTTCTCAGTCGATTCAACCTCACCACGACTTACGTGCCTCTCCTTTAAGAAAGGCAACTTCTTATCCCATGCAACAAATCGGGACATTTCGTCTAAGGAAGAGACGACTTTGAAACCTGACCTAACCGACTCGGTACTTGGAGGTCCAGAAAGTTCACAATTCGGTGGTTCAGGAAAAGAATGTATGCCGCGTGACGAAGTGCGGGAAAGACGAACTGGTGATGTGTGTCTGGAATTCTCCAACAGTTCATCCTTGACGAAACTCAAACGTTTCCGTCTTCAGAAACATCAGATGAAATCCCATGCGAGTAGGGGTGATACAACGCCAGAAGAAGAAAAGAATTCAAGGTCCGACCAGACACGAGAAGAAAAGGTAGAAAGTTCAAAATTGAGTAAATTGGATGATGTTCCTGCGGATACCATGGACGCTGAAACTGACACTTCCGGTCCTCTCGCTCCTAACGAACAGCAAACTACTTTGAGCATTGACTCGGGTACGACCAACCAAGTCACAGGGCGTTCGTATGAAACTGCTGTCGGCAGCGCCCCACCAGAAATACAGAGACCAAAACTGAAAGTAAGTGAGGACGGACGCAAAGAACGCGACGAAGATGTCAGTTTCTTTGAGAGCCTTATCCCCCATGTAAAGGGGCTCTCACCTGCGAGAAAAATGTTGCTTCGGATGAAAACGCAGGAATTAATTTATAATTTTATATATAATTAAGTTTAAATTAAAATGTAGAAAATTCCTCCACTCGATTTCACGAGGCTACAAGAGGAATTGTATTTTTAAATGCCGCTACCTACCAAGATCTCTTGGCAAATGTAACAGATTAAGAGACGTAGTGTCTGATATAGTAATTTGTGTAATTACTTAGTGCAATGTACTTGTTTGTATTTACGTTTTGTAAGTATCTTATAAATAAAACTATTTAGAAACATCCTGTGTTCAGTCATTAATTCGTGAAATTATTGTAACGGAGCTGATCAACACGCTTCCAGGCAACATCTCTGCAAACAGGAATAGAGGCTTCAATGAAAGGAAAACTGTGTCGTCTATGCGGACCGCCCTGCCAGGCCCACAGAGCTGCAGGAAGGCAACTGCCAGTTAACGAAGCTGTAATCATGCATCCCCAGGATTGGAGAACGTTTTTTTTCCGTGGTGTTCGTGCAAAGGACTTACCTTGAAGGTGAACGGAGCTACAACTTCAGTTCACTTCAGTTCAATCCTGTTCAGTTCAGTTCACAAAAGAAGTCAACCACGGTCTGTTCGTTCTTCAAGAAGCGTTAAAAATTGACCTGTGAACACTTCGAGTGTGATTAGAAGAATTTATTCATGTGTAACATATGGAGTTTGTGATTCGGTGACACTCGTATAGTTCCGGTGTTTTAACTGCGTTACCAGGACAGGACCAGCTTTCGTACATCAGCGACAGCTCTCTATTTAAGTTTGTTTAAGAAGACTTATAACCAAGCTGCTAATACATATCATAGCTGAGAAGCGGAAATTCATTACCTGGCAACGAAGGTGTAAACAAGTATCCATAACAATGGGAGATGGTGGTTTCCGTGGGGTCCGTGCAAAGGAATTATTTTAAGAGTTCACTGAACCCTTGCGGTCATAGTACTTAAGCAACATCCTCTCTAATGAGATGATGCGTTTGTCTCGTATGAATATTCTTGGCCTTGTCAACTGCACACATCGCACAAGTAGCATGTTATTGAAAATTCTTGCTTTCGCAATATATACGAGTCCTTCGTCAAGCCAGGATTTGTGAAGCAGATCATGTATAGCTTATTTATTTTTCAGGCCGCGCCATAGCTCAAGCGGTTAGTCACTGGCTTCCCATCGCGGCGGTCCGGGTTCGATCCCGGCATTGGTCAAGTGGGATTTGTGGTAGATAAAGTGGCGCTGGGCAGGTTTTCTCCGAGTTTTTAGGATTCCACTGCCAATCTTCATTCCACCAATTGCTCCACAATCACCCTCACATATTATCTGGAGCTGGTACAATAGGCCAGAAGTGGCCGCAGTACAAGGGACATAGTCCCACCCCACTAGCAATAAAGAAATACTTATTTCTGCTACACCGGCCGCTTAGTCACTCGAACAGTTGTAAGCTTGACAGTCGCCAAGTTTAAGCGTCTTATATTTTGAAAATAAACATTTTGTTTACGAGACATTTTATACATACAAAAGAACATGACAAGAGAAGAAATATATAAAAGGAAAATACTAATACAACTGAACAAAATATTTTCGGTAAGAGTGAGTAATAAAGAGAAGGTAAAAGTAAGGTTCCGAGCGGTCTAAGGCATGTACTATCTTCGCTCGCTTGGAAACCGGGATCGTGGGTTCGAATCCCACTCAGGGTATGGATGTTTAGTATGTGTATGTGCGTTTTTCTGTGTTTGTGTATAGGTAGAGGCCTTGCGACGAGCTGATCACCTGCCCAAGGAGTCCTACTGAACGTGTAAGATCTAGAAAAGCCGAAGTGAACGGAGAAGTTCATGGAGGTAGGCCTAGGATTTATAGGGCCGTAGTGCCAAGGAAAAAAAAACTAAGGCTGTCCCTGTGCTTAACTAATTAAGTACTACGATATGAAGTTTTGTGGGGGAGTGGATGTACAGATCCACATTTCCTTGACCTCAGCAGTAGCTGGAGGTCTGTGGTCAGCTTCACATCTCGGCCGCTTTAATCTCGCGAAAAGTGTTCCCGGTATCCATTGGATAGGAGGTTGGGTGGACCCCAGAGCCGGTTTGGACGTGGAGAACAAAATTCTTTACCCAACCGGGACTCGAAATTCGACCCATCAATTGTACAGACCTAGCAAGTCGCTATACCGACTATGCTATGGAAACAGAAAAATTGGCGATAAGATTGTCAGTCTTACGCTACGGCGCACTTTAACCTCCGGAAGATTCCTGATACTTATTTCTCTTAGAGGCTGAGTCGACCCCAAGGCCATAGTGCGGCTGGAAAGATGAGATCAATTAGAAAAAATCCAATGTCCTCATCGGGAATCGAAGCCGCAACCTTCCGGCTTGTAGCATAGTGCCCCAGACTGTGGGCACGCGGGAAACATTACATTTATTATATTTTTGCTATTCCACGCGTTTGATTTGAGCTGGCTCTAATGAGAGGTCAGATCATGTATTATGTAACTGTTCCCATATAGTGACGTGTTGAGGCCAGAGGGGAATGTTTTCCATTCATACATGCCTGCCACAGACATCAGAGACAGAAAAGCGAAACCATTAATAATTAAATGAAGCACCGGTCACATGGATAAAGGGTGCGTATTTGTTTTCGGCCCGTTACACATATGAGGTGCAGGTCGGTGTGGTCCATCATTATATTTACACCTCCCGCCATGTTGTTATTTACTATTGCAAAATGATCTGTAATTGCTTCTACAAACGGACGTCCCAGCGTATAGGTTAATTACATAAAGCTCAAAACGTGCCATGCAGAGAAATTGACGTGACTTGCATTCTGAGACTGAGCGAAGCACGTTTGCCGTTTCCATCAACGCACCAGATTATCAATTATTTAACCTAAAAGCATCCATACAAAACTTGGCAGCATATTTTTAAAACCAGGATCATTTTATGTTTACATGTACACCCATTGTTCGGCAATGTGTTGGTAAACGAGTTTCCGCGAACAGATTCTTGGTAAACAGTCCGTTGCTACGTTGCGCAATAGACGAGGCTCTGTTTCTATGTGGTCAGGTCCGAGCAGCGGTGGAACAACGGGGTTATGCAAACACTTTCTAAGCTACGGCACTGTAAACTCACTTCATCCTAAGCGGTGACGTCATCAACAATACAGATGGTGTTTTCCGTGGGGTCTGTGCAGTATGATTATAAGATAAGTCTATGAAATGACAGGTTTACCGTGTGGAGGCGGAGTCGAATACCTCCACCGTGACCCTGCGAGTCGTAGGAGGCGACGAAAAGGGAAGTCTCAAATCTGAGACAGTAAAATATGGTCGCGAGTCCCAAGGGACTCGGATCCGAGAAAGCCTGTGCTGGCATGTCCCAGCAGCATATAAAAAAGATAGACCCGTCCTCTCGTCAGAGAGGGCGCCCCACATAAACAAGACCGTAACTGTCAAACGGTAATAACTAATATCTGGTCATGAGCCCCAGATGGGCCTCGACACCAAGACTTACTTACTGACTGACTGACTGACCGTTAGGCGCAATGTGACTTGGACTTGACAGTTAGGTTATGGAGAGTTCAGAGTCAGTCGTGAGCTGGAGAAGTGAGTACAGAATTCTTAATTCCGAGGTTTCAGTGTGATTGAAGACGAAATAGCAAGATTTTATAGTGATTTGAAGTTCTAGTTTCTGTGTTGAGATACGTTGCTAGGAGACGACTAGTGGAAACTGAGAATCCTGGTGCGTGTGAAACGGTGGACTGGAAAGTGTGTCAATCAGCGATAGCGCTGCATTAATGCTTATGAGAACATTAACTGAAGTGCTAATAAATCAAATCATCCGAACCAAGACCCGTTATTTTCGTCACGCGTACCACCCTCACGTGACATATAGCCCCACTGCTAGGCGGCGGCGGCGATATAGGTAACTGTCTGACAGAAAGAAAAAATTTGGTGTTGGGCGCCAGATGGGGCTTGACGCCAAGACAGACTGGCCGACTGACAGTCGATCGTAACATAACTTGGACTTGATTTGCAATAATGAGTTAGTTGCAAGAACGTGAATAAGGAAGCAGAGGACACTGTTGCGAACCGTCACCAGGCAACGACTGGTGAAGACACAGCAGGCTGAGAATACGTAAGTGCGTGCTACAGTGAACTTTGAAGTAACAGTGTATAAGAGCACAGAGTGGATCCCATACACAGTCAGGAAACCTTAAGAAGGAAGACTGCCTTGTAGATCAGATGGGATCATAAAACGAATTTTGAGCAAGCAAGGTGCATGAATTTGGCGTGAATTCAATTAGCACATGATTGGATTAGGCCAAGAGCTACTATGAATACAACAGTGACACTCATATACATTGGTGGAGTACCTGAAGACAGAACGAACAGATGGGATGTTAATAATAAAACAGCCAACCGCTCTACACCATAACAAGATTCCGCATGCAATCAAAAGAAGAAAAAGAAAATGGAATGCCGGTAAGAGTATAAATTGAAGAAATGAGTTAAGTTTCTAACCAGTCGTCTCTAAAGGGCTTTGGACGATGGTTCGTAACATCCCGATTATGTGGGATGTTTCAATTAGTGCAACAACAGGTATTCAAAAAAAGCAAAACGTTTCAAAAACTGGATGTTTGCGACATCAGTGAGCCTGCTGTTGGGTATGTTAAAAAGAGCAAACTTCAGTTTCCTAAACGTCGTGTTCTTCAGTGTTCCTTAGAATACAGGACGACGGACTAGGTCCAAAACCCAGAAATTCCGAAGTTTTAATTAAGTGTAATAAAATTTAAAAATAATTGGAATTGTAACAAAGAAGAGTACTGTCTTCTGGGATACAATGCCGTGTAGTCTGTTGAAAGTCAGCCGACGTTTCGGGGCAACATATCGCCTTCATCTTGAGGGTAGAATAAGCCGAGTAAGACTGTGGTCTGACACATGATTTCATGCTGCTCATCTGATTCGACCCTGAATATGCAGGCGATATGTCCCTCCCAAACGTCTGTTGACTTAATGGACTACACGGCATTATATTCCAGAAGATAGTAACTCTTCATAACTGTTGGTGTGAGAACCTCAAATCCTACATAACTGCGACAAAGTTTTAGAAGAATGAACTAGAAAATGTAATAGACTGCAGAAATTACGTACCCATCTGTCGAATAATTTTTAAGGCCTAAACACATCGTAGAAGTAACGTGTATATAAAAAAGAGAGAACGTAGCAAACAGAAAGACTAGGAGCACGACATGAAGTTGCACCTTGAGGTCTTCCCCTGCAAATTAAAAAGCTTACCAGTGAAACAGGAAGCTGAAATACAAATCTTCTAACAAACGGAATCTTAAAAACCTGGAGTCCCACACTGCGGAATTGTTTCTAATTGCATATGACAATTTTCACTGACGGACCTGCTGTGAAGATACTGTCACATGTATTAGTGACTATAGACGGGGCTCGGATTGGCAATTGGATTTATTGATCTCTCACAAGCCGCAACTACAACTGAGTATAACACTCTTGCCGATTCACACGCTACAGATCGCTCCTCACTGAATCTTCTCAGTGTTTCTAATGGTCCTCACTAGCCGTTTCCTAGCAACGGATTGCCTTCCGGTGCCGACTCCCTGAACTCCGATCTAAGGCTGTCTCTCTTCCGACTCAGTTCTTGACAACTCAACTGTTTGACACATTTCATCTTCTTCTGATTGGACACTCCACTGGAACTATTCTGACTTCCAAATAAACTCTCAGTTCAAAAAGTGAAAGTCACATTTCGGCTGAAAGTCAGTAAGTCAGTAAGTCTTGCTGTAGAGCCCCATTTGGGACTCATGACCAGATATTTATTACTGTTAGGCATTTACGGTCTTGTTTTTGTGTGGCGCCCTCTCTGACGAGAGGACGGGTCTGTCTTTTGTATATGCTGCTGGCTCGTTACAGCGCAGTCTCTCTCGGATCCGAGTCCCTTTGGGCTCGCGACCATATTTTACTATCTCAGATTTGAGACTTGGTTTTTCGTCGCCTCTTACGACTCGCAGGATCACGGTGGAGGTATTCGACCCCGCCTCCACACGGGTATGAACTCTCAGTTATTTTTCGCTTTTCGTTATACTCGTGTATAACCTGCGGTCTGACCTCGCAGAAAACACGTCCATTGCCTAGCAATGATGTCCTCTATTGTTGCGTATTCGTCGGAACGTGTTAACCTAGCAACGGGATTTTTGCCAAGAATCTGCCTTCGCGGGGTGTTTATCGATCCGTTGCCTAGCAGTGGGTCTATACGTCATACATTAAGATAATATGGAAACCCGAGGAAAGGAGACGATTTTGGAGATGGACAAGACGATGACAACCAATAAAAAACCGACATTTTGACGAAATATAATGTTAAGTGTATGGACTATATGCATCTAGATCAGGATGCAGTTGAATGATAAGCTTTTGTGAACTCGATTATGAACTCTCGGGTCCGTGAAGTTTGGAGAATTCCTGGACCAGCTGTGCGACTCTACTTCTCAAGATCTCTCCTCCATGGTGTTCTGTTTTGTATTGTGGTAACTGAATGTGCCTAGTGGAGACAAAAAGTATTACTCTTTCATGAAACTGAAAAACTGAAGCACAGCCCGGATTACAAGTATAATGAAACATGTGCTTTGTATAGTACGTAAATATTTGTACACAGAGAATTTATTCAGTTCGGTTCATTCGTTACACAATTATTTTCCCCCTTGGTGAATATTACAAACCGCGCGTTTTTACCCGATCTCTGAAGTGTCGGATGCGCTTACAGTTGTGAAGAATCTCAAATCTGCCGATTGGTCAGCCACTGTTCCAAATTTAATTCGTTAGACTACAGCGTTTGGAACGAGCTTGAATAGATGGAATACAAAAATCAGAGAGAAACATTTCATTCCAGAGAGTTTCTGCAAACAAATAATTGAAAACCGTTGCGTTTCACATGACAATGTAATAAGAGTATGAGCGGAAAAGAGGAACCAAGCGCCGATTCTGGCGAAAAATAAAGAGTTCTTTATGAGCAGAACGGGGTTTAACATCCAATATTACAAAAAGTCTGTTAGGAATCGGTCGAACCGAATTAGTAGGCTATTTGCATAAACATACAGCTCATAAGAGTATCATTCAAATTCAAAGAACCGGTAATTTTAAACAAGTTCCAAGGAATGACACTTTTTTCTAGTCCCTGATATAATCAATAAGATTTATTAAGGTTTAAACGACATTGCAGTCTTGGATTGAAAGATCTGGAGTATTTTGATGTTGGAATTGGAGGCTGTCCCCCATAGCTGAATTCCATGGGTCCATAAGGGGTTTGAGTACTGCTTTGTATAGGAGGAGTTTTCTTTCCAATGAGAGTGTTGGTCTTCCGCGTAGCCAATGCATTTGTTTCGCTTTCTGGTTGAGCTGTTTTCTTTTTGTTTTGATGTGCTTTGCCCATGCCACTCTTCTATCGAGATGCATACACAAATGTGAATACAAAAGTTACATTAAGGGGAACTCATAATCCCAGCCTTTTGAAGCTACCCTGCAGTTTTCTTTTTCATTAAATACACCAAAACTTTAAAATATTCCGGTGTACCTAATTTTAGAAAGCTTTATTTTATTTCCCAGACGGCTGTCACGCAGAGCGTTCTCATTTATCGGAGAATTAATATTATTTAAATAATGTTATTATTTTAATTTCCGTCTAAGTAGAATGTTCAGTTTGTCCGCCTTACATACAAAACAGCGGATAAAACGAACTACGCATGCTGCAGGTTTATGGTTGACATTTGTGCGAGTAACATGCCCGATTCAGAAAAAAAAAACTTTATCTCCTGTATGTTATGAGATAATACGAAAATGTCTACGTGCTGCATAACTGGCCCATAACTGAATGGCCCTGATCATGTACTTTTTTGCGATTGTAGGGGAACAGGGTCGGTGTACAGTTCCACACAAAAAAGTCAGTCAGGAGAATATTTGTACAGAAGAGAGAGATGAAGTTACAGGAGGTTGGAGAAAACTGCATAATGAGGAGCTTCGTAACTTGTACACTTCTCCAGATATAATTAGAATTATCAATTCAAAGAGAATGAGATGGGCATGGAATGTAGCACGGATGGGGGAGAAGAGGAATCCATATAGGATATTGGTGGGAAAGCCAGAAGGAAAGAGACTACTACGAAGACCAAGACATAGGTGGGTAGATATTAAAATGGATCTTACATAGAATGGGGTGGTCTGGATTGGATTTATCTGGCTCTGCATACGGGCCAGTGGAGGGCTCTTGTGAACACGATAATGAGTTCTTGAGTACCTACACAACTTGCGGCTTCTCAAGTAGGGCTCGGCTCCATGAAGTTAGTTGTTTTGGGAGATAAAATGCTGATGGAATAATTCTCTAACGTACGCGACCTCTGAGTAACTGATTCAAAACTGTCAAGTAATTAACAGTCAGTACCGCGTTACATTACTTATCCCTTTTGCTCGTTTGATGGATTTAATCATAAACTATGAAACTTACAGACGTTGCTGTGACTCCTTGGACGGGGGATCAGCACTTCGCAAGGCCGCTTTATACAGAGGACAACACAAAACACACAAAAGAACCACACGATCGCAGTGTTTGGGCGGACGGGCACTCTGATCGGCTTGTACATAAACTAAATGCGTAAATGAACTGCAGTTTCTGCAGAACTTTAAAATTAGTTTAACCATAATAATGAAAGCTATTCCCATATAACCCAGAAGTACTACAGGGAAATGAAACGGACTGTTGAGAGTAATGAAGGTGAATTGTAAACTTTCAAGCATCTATATAAATTCTAATGAATCATTACACTAATTGGTAGGCTTACGTTTAGTATCCCTGTGAGCTTTGCGAACTTCACGTAACACGGAATGCATATTAGCGTAATTATCCCGTGCTTAACTGTTGAAACAGATGAAGAGCAAACTGAATGACGTAAACATGAAGCACTAATTACAATAACATCTGTTATCTTGGTTACCTCAGTCTAATGAGTACAATGGAAGCCACATACCATTAACAATTCCTAGTGAGTCCAATCGTTAAGTATCGAAAGCCATCAGTTCATCGTTAAATTAAACTGAAGTCACCATATTTATTGTTAAACTTTAATTTTCTTATTTTATTCAAGTTGCTTACGTCTTTAATAAAAACAATTTTACTGCCACCGCATTTGTTTGCCTTCATGCATAAAAAGTGAGAGCGGAAAGTGCAGTGCAACACTGAATGACCTTTTGTTTCGCGGGGTCTCCATACTCAATCTGTTGTGGGAACAAGTGTGCGTCATCAAAGTTTAACGACGCAGACCGCTGCATCAGCACAAAACTACTATGTTCTGATTCAACATTCTTACGCCGGAGCATTATACAGGATGATTCTGATTTATTGTCGGGATTTCCTTGGCCTATAATTTTTAAATAGGAAGCAACAAAATAAAACTACATAGGCATATAAAAATGTTATCTCAAGGAGTTTCATTTGACAACGCTATACTCGCCGCATTAGTATCCGCGAAAAAACACGTGACGTTATGTATGTATACGTTGTTTTCAATTTGAAAATTATAGGCCACGCACACCGTGACAATAATTTAGATCATCCTGTAGTAACATACTGCGGCTCACAGATCCGTTGCTAAAGCGGCGATTCTATAAACGACGACCGTTTCTGGACAACTGCTAGGTAAACACGTTCCCGCGTCAACGGGTACGCACGCAACTAGAGATTTGTTGATGGAACGGGGTATTTCTACGTGGTCCCTACCGAGATGTTATAAGCAAGGGATAAATTCAGTTGTTTGGCAGTTCTGTACGAGAGGAGGCTGTGAAGTCTGGCTGTGAAGAGAAGGCTTTATTCGTTGAAATTTAGAATGTGTAATTTTGTGATACTGTTAGCATTCCCCTCTTAAATTCCGTTGCCAGGGAACGACTAGTGGAGACAGTAAGAGACTAAGGACATTAGTCTGTGTGCGTGCCAGTGATCTGTAAGGAGTAGTAACAAATCGTGAGCGTATACGTGGTCAATAAATCGAGTCACCAATCCAAACTCCATTTCCTGCACATTCACGTATAATTTATCTGGATAGGAAGATGCCATATTTATGGCGGTGTTTCTGTCTCCTTCGTCCCAAGTTTCAATGCGTGATTTACATCTTAACATCAGCAATGAAATTCTCATGGTACGAGCACTTCATGATTTAAATTAAATTAAATTTCATATGGTCATGACTGCCATTAATACAGATGTTTTTAAGAGAGAAAAATATTACAGATCCTTCAACGCGTTTATTTCCCAGTTTTTCTTCCTTTATGTAAAAAAAAATCGATTAGTGGGGGGTGGAGTCCAACTGGGTCCACTCGGTACGGCGGACACTGATTGGCCAATTGTATCTGCCCCGGGTGATTATGATGATGAAGAATTTGGTGGAATGAAGATTGGCAGGGGAAACCGAAGTACTCGGAGAAAACCCGCCCCAGAGTCACTTCGACCACCACAAATTCCATTTGACCAGACCCGGAATCGAACCCGGGCCGGAAATCAGCGACTAACCGCTTGAACTATGGCGCGACCCTTTTCTTTATGTATCTCTACATTATATTATATTATCCAGGCGTCGTAAGAATTATTTTGAAGTAGTTTTGAAATTCTCTAGAAACAAATCACGTTTGGCCTTCCTCTCTGAACTCACAGCTATGAATTATAGCTTGATTCTGTAAGAATTATGCCGAACGGAGTAATGTTACTAGTTTGGGGATGGGCCTAACGCCCAAATTCAATCCACAGAGTCCGCATTCTAGGGCGCCTATTCGAGAACCAGATTTTATACACTTTTCTCCCGACCACTGAATTGTCGATATAAATATCTTACATGTAACGATAAGAACTTTTCATATTCTCCTAACATCTACTAGCTGCGCGCGCATCCCCGTCACTTTTCATGATATTTTCCCCCCGAACAAGACTTGCCGCCTTCATACATGGTTAAAGCGACCACACATTTTGGAAAAAGAAAGAATTCTCTTGCCAGCCGCATACAACGAACCAGAGCGTTCCGCCACTCACCTAGCCATGCTGTAGATTAAACTCTAGCATCGAAACCCGAAGCGTAAATTTGTGGCTCGGGAATGTAATAAAAAATATGAAATTTGACGTCCCAATGACGTTTCATATTGTCACGAATTTGGGGTCAGCGTGACTAATAATAATAGTTTCTGGATTAGATGGCTGGAGTTATTGGTACTTCATTACAATTACAATGAATGGTAACAGCTCACAATCAATGGTTTCTAAGACTCGCTGCATTCCCTGCTGGACTATAACCGCCTTTTCTTCCACCGTGACGAATGACGAAGAATCACTGCTCACACACTGAACTCCTACTGAATGCTGTATGAAGATCTCTGAGTCTTCAATGTCATTTTACGACTGACGGTCAGTCAGCCAGTCTGTCTTGGCATAAAGCACCCACCTAGGGCTTGCGACCAGAAATTTATTACTCTTTCACAGTTACGGTCTTGGTTTTCTTGTGGGCGCCCTCTCTGACGAGAGGACGGGTCTGTCTTTTGTATATGCTGCTGGTCCTTGCCAGCGCAGTCTTTCTCGAGTCCGAGTTCCTTCTTACTCGAGATCATATTTTACTGTCTCAGATTTGAAACTTCCCTTTCCGTCGCCTTCTACGACTCGCAGGGTCACGGTGGAGGTATTCGAGAGAATCTCTGAAGAATCTCTCGCGAATGAAATATCCTGAAATAACTTCCATGCGGACCGAATATATATCACATCTCAAACAGATAGTTGTCATTCTGTGTTATCCGTTGCAGCGAAAAATAGTGAGGCGCTGCCTAACAAACGGATTTCCGCTTCTGCTGCTATTCCGGCTTTTAGGCAGTGTTTACCGAGCAATGGATCATACCGTCACAATATTAATCTGCAAAAATCGTGTTTAAATTTAAGAAACGCATTTCGCAGAGGGTAGCTATTACGGAAATACGTCAAGGTAAAGAATTATTATTAACATATATGATGTTTTGAGGTCATTCACTGTTTCAATTCAACTGGCTGCTTTCC
>NW_019718657.1:0-3020 GCF_002891405.2 Cryptotermes secundus
GTAGGGTGATAAGGAAGAGCGGAAGGTTTCTTGCTATCCTTTCGTTTGAAGGCGACCCGCGGGTGGTTGTAATCTGTTTGACGCTGACCACTTCAAATCCCAGGGTCACCAGTCCATCAGATATATCCTCCGCAGGGGTATTGTAAGGGAGGTGACGTATTACGGCCATTATGGGTTTTAGGGACTCGGGAAAGAAAGTAAAATAGGAAAGTTTGTTGTTGGATTGATGGGATTTGACGGCTTCGAAATTCGCCTTGCTTTTGGTGGTCCCGTTTCTGGTACTGCTGAATTCAAAGTCTCCTTTGACAACATTTTTCAATTGCTTCTGCAATTGAATGAGGTTCACCGTGGACGTGAGAATTATTTGGGGGGACCTGCCTGCTTTGCCTGAGGTTTCCTCCAGCGTAGCGGCTTCTGCACCTGAAGTTTATGTTTCCATCGTTGCCTGCCTGAGGGGAGCGAAGTAGTTTTTGGTGGCAACCACTCTTTTGGGATTCCTTTCGAAAGCTGTCGTTGTTTTCTTAGGAGTCCTTGCGGATTCAGCGGTGCTTTGTCGTTTCTTCCTCCGGACTTCTTTGAAGCCTTCCTTCCGGGCTGGAATAATTGTGCCTGATGCGCTGGCCTTTACCAAGGACTTCAGCTCGTTCAGGGTAACTGTACAATTTCCATAGAGCGCACTGAACAGCGTCTTGCATGAGAGGGCCTTGCAGTAATTAATCCTATTTTCGTCGGCGGCGCTGACTATTGTCGCCCATTCTGCACTTTCTCCAAACGCAGCAGTTGTGATGCCGGCCACGTCCTCAATGCTTTACAGGATGTCGAATAAGCGCCTGTATTGTGTTTCGGCACCGGGCTATTGCTTAATAATTTTTTTAAATTCGACCTGTAGAGCGGCACGTTTTTCGGCACAGAATGCCTGGAACACCGGCACAGGAATGCCAGCCATCTCTGGCTCGGCACTTACAGATTTAACAACCCAGCCGAGTACTGACGTATTAGACTAGAAGATAGTAAGACAACTCACTGCCCGCACTGAATCCACAAGCAATGCTGCTCAATGATCAATCCGACCTTTTAACACGTAGCTGTACTCCTGACTTGACAAAGAATGAATTGAAGAATCTGTCACTGGGTCAATCAATCTCTTCTTTTTCAAACCAGTCCTGTCCGATCTCAATGATACACTGCTGATAGTCACTTGACTTCCAGTACATCTGCTCGATCCTACAGCACATTAATGAGTATCGCTCCAACCCCGAAACTGGCGATGAAGTGTCGCTTTGATGATGTCAAACAGATAATCTTCAGTCGGCATTCAGTCCTGTCTCAACTCACAAAACGCACACTATCTACCCAAGCTCTGATCATCTCATCACCAGCAAACGTACACCACCTCACCTGATGATGTCCTCCATCTTGTGGGAACATCCCACATTATCGCGCCTTTTCTGTAACGCACACTCTTCACATCACTTTTCACCATCACGCGCGCTAACCAATCAAACTGCTCCTAACGTTCGCATTTATACTGCGCTCGCTGCTAGCCCTGCATCTACATCATCACGCGCGCTAGCCAATCAGCGCCCTGCAAATTCTTCCTCCCCAATTTCAAATTTAGCTCCGCCCACCGAGCAGTTTATAAAAAGGAGCAGCCGCAAACCGGCAGCATCGATTCAATTCCATTAGGCTACAGGGGCTGACTCTGATTCACGCTCAAGAAGTTTAAGATTGATATGGTGTACTGTGTGGCTGGAAAGTTGTGTTGGACAGACAAGTGGGATTTACATTCGGAGGTGTTCGAATAGTATAAAGGAGTTATATGCTGGTAGCTCTGAAATTTTCAGTCCTTGTTTGTTTGTAAAAACTATCAGATTTTGCTTGAGGCTTGTGTCGTGTCGTGCCGTGCTGTGCCAGACATGGCGGGCGCCTCGGTGCTGGTTTTCATGCATTCCGGGCAGAAAAAAGAGCCTCACTACAGGCATAGTATAAGGAAAACGTGAAGCAATGTCCTGCAGCAGATGAACATTACAGGAGACTGTTCAAAATTATTTGTGACATTGAGGATGTGGCCAGCTTCACACCCGCCACAATATGTGAAAGTGTTGAGTGGGCGGCAATAGTAAATGCCGCTGAAGAAAACAGAGAGAGCTATTGCAAGTCTCTCAAAGGCAAGATTATGTTCAGTGCTCTGTACGGAACCTACACAGTTACACTGAACGATCTCAAGTCCCTAGTGAAAGCCAGAACATCGGAGACAACAAAAAAACCAGACGAAGCCCTCCCAAGAAGAAGACTTCAAAGAGGTCCGAAGGCGGCAACGGCAGAGCACAACCGAGTCCGCCCCGATTTCAAAGAAGGCAGAGGCTGCCACAGGCAACAGCCAGACCAAAGAGGTACCCATCCGTAACTACTTTGCTCCTCTCAGGGTGACAACAATGGACACCGACACTGCTGGTGACGGAGCCAAACTGTTGCAGTTGTGACACTGCGTAAGGCCACTCTGTGCTCTATATGCCTCAACCCAGATGGAAATGTGGCAAAGGCTTTGAAGATGGAAAATTTCTTGTGATTTTGCTGTCCGGGGTAGAGTTATAGGGAAGAGCGGAAGGTTTCTTGCTATCCTTTCGTCTGAAGGCGACCAGCGAGTGGTTGTAATCTGTTTCACGCTGACCACATCAAATCCCATGGTCACCAGTCCATCAGGTATATCCTCCGCAGGGGTATTGTGAGGGAGTTGACGGATTACAGCCTTTATGGGTTTTAGAGACTTCGGAAAGAAAGTAAAATAGGAAAGTTTGTTGTTGGATAGAGGGTACTTGACGGCTTCTAAATCCGCCATGTTTTTGGTGAGGACTCTGGTACTCTGGAAGTGGAATCATCAGGCAGAGCAGGCAGGCCACCCCCAATAATTCTAACGACTACAGTGAACCTCATTCACTTGGAAAAGCAACTGAAAAATGTTGTCAAAGGCGACTTTGAGTTCCGCAGTACCAGAAACGGGACCAGAGTCCTCACCAAAA
>NW_019718657.1:6080-11138 GCF_002891405.2 Cryptotermes secundus
CCAAGGCCTTCAGAACATTCATTAGAATATATTCCCCATTCAAAAGTGAGCGATTGAGCGCTAACATTAAACTGACCCTCCATAAAGCTCTTAATAGATCCGTAATTACTTATACTAGTCCCGCCTGGAAGTTTGCGACAGACACCCATCTAATGAAATTTCAGCGCATGCGAAACAAGGTTCTCCGTACCATTGGCAATTTTCCGAGGCGCACAATTGTCCGCGATTTACACATGGCATTGAAAATCCCGTACGCTCGTATATGACTTTATGAGAAAATTATGTAAGCAACAAGCAGATGTCATACATAATCATGAGAATGAGAATGTTCACATCATCGGTCAAGGCGAAGCCCGCCACAGAAAGTATAAGAGGCTTAAACTTGGTGGCGGTCAGGCATACGGCCGTTCAAGTGACTAGACTGCCGTGGTAGCGAATACTACTAGAAATAGGACATAAACTGCTGTACTGAGCCTGGACTGACAGAGGCCTTGTATATATTGNGTAAGAAATAAGAGTGTATTGTAAATTTATGTAAATAGAGACAGTTGACATATTAAAACAAACTGACTGACAAATGACAGACCCGACCTCTCTTCAGAGAGGGCGCCCTACATAGACAAGACAGTTACTTTCATTCAAAAGAAATATTTGGTAATGAGCCCCAGCTGGGGCTCGATACCAAGACAGACACTCTGACTGACCGTCAGTTGTAACATGACTTTGACTTTGACTTGTAATCAGTTCATCTCGAAACGGCAACGCAGTCAGAGGCATCAACCCCGCTCCTTACTGCGACCGGGCAAGTGACAATTTTGCCGCAAGCCTTCAGCGACCAGGCAACCGAAACAGCAGCAGCAAGTCTCCGGCGAACGCAGCTTTCGCCACTCCAAAGACCGGCCGAGGCAGCGCTACATTACCGTCCACACGGTCCAGCTGGATGACTGTAAGTATCTGCCCCCTACGGAGGAGTGAATTTTGTCGGCATACTCACAGCGGAACGAACAGTGAACATAAGTCATATATCGTGTGGTGAACATTAGTAACGAACCCACAGAACAAAAGAATATTTCACAAGCGTACTTACACGTAGTTTTCCCCACTCTTTTTGGCAGACAGCTTCGAGAACTTATGTTTCATAAAACAACAGTTAATCATTAATTTAGATAAATTACATCCATATAATCAAATTCTTCCTTTACAGTGCAGTTAATAGTAGCGTTATCTGTAGGTCATAGAATTGAAAGTCAGTTGTTCAGAAAAAATGATATAATATATAATGAGAATCTATGATCTATAGAAAACAGCTAGTGTTGTTCCAGTAGTGAAATATATGTTGTTAAGCTGTAGTATATACAGATCATATGGAGGTGGTGAGAAACATACAAAAAAATTGATAGATTCAGCCACTTGGAAAACTGAGGAGGTGGGTGCAACTGGCTTAAGATCATGCCTAATGTTGGAATGTAGTGTTATCAGAGTTAAATCATGTGCTCTTTCCACAGAAGTAGGTTTTACCCAGCCAGAGCAATGTCACTTTATATGTAAAGTAACAAATATTTAATTGCGGTTGCTGGCAGTTTTCCTTTATATATCATATCAAAAATGGATTGGGAAAACAGCTAGACAGCATGTTTCTTATGATTTTCCTCGGGCCCTCCATGAAAAATGTTATTCATATTAGAGTCAATTTTACCGACTACACAACACGTTTTTATTATTATCACACTACATATTTCGACCTCAAGAGGTCATCCTCAGGTGTAAGAACAACTGTATAATTACATGCAATCATATTCGTTTTTCCACTTATTCGACCATGTATCTTATTCAGGCTTACGCTCAATGATATACCAAGCTCTTCTTATAAAACACAAGTTAAAATATTATTCTAAATGTTAAAAGTTAAAATTTAAAATTTAAAATATTTTAAAATTTCGTGAAGCGAAGTTCGACTCAGATCACTGGTTATACTTTCACTTTCACTTGTTTTTCAGTCACTTACTACTTACGCTCACCACTGCGTCCAGTTCATTTCAACTAGTTTAATTACTACCACTGGTTAAAAGTTCATGAATTAAATTTCGACTTTATTATATTGGTTGCACTTATAATTTTTGGAGGTCTCGCTGTTCTTCTGCGTCCCCTGATGCTGCTGGATCTGTTACGGTCCTTGTCGTGATGGCTACTGATGTGTCTTGCTTGTTCGGTTGGTTCCTGTATGGTATTAGTGGCGGTGGTAGTGGTGCAAGTAGGGGCGGTGTTCTGAGAAGGTAAGCAGGTGGTTTTGGTATATATTATATTCCTTGCGTCTGATTTGTTTTTATTAGGACGTCATAAATTGAGTTGTAACTATCAGTTAAAGCTTCGTTCATTTGTAGATTTTGCTTAGTTAATTCATGTATGTGTGGAAGCTTTCTAGTGAGTTCAGCATCTTTCCTTTCTTTTCTGTGTGGAGTATTTCCATTGCTTTGTTTATGGTATGGTAATTGTGCGTTGTGTCCAGTATATGTTGGGCGAATTTTGATTTCTGCCCATTCGTTTTTATTTCCCTGATATGTTCTTTGTATCTTGTTCGGAAATTGTGTCCTGTTTGGCCGACGTATTTAGGTCACAATCATTACACGCCATCTGGTATACTCCATAAAGGCTGTATTTATCCGTCGTTTCATATTTTGTTCTTAGAAACGTTTTTATTGTATTATTTGTCTTGAGTGCTATTTTTATGTTAGTATTACAAAATAGCTTAGTGATTCTTCTAATGTTGAGGCCGAAGTATGTAAATGTGGTCCATTTATCTTTCTGTGGTTTGTTGTTATTAGATGGTTTCGTATTATGATCTCTTGCATATGGTGAGTATTCATTATTTACAAGTATATGAGTTATAATGCCTTCTTCCTTTATTTTTCCTTCGTTGGTGAGCTTATATGTATTTATTCGATTGCGAAGGTAGTTGATAGCTGCCTTTCTATGTTCGTATGGATGACATGAAGTATTAAGTAGTATGAGGTCGGTAGATGTAGGCTTCTTATATATTCCAAATTTTAGTTCGTTGTTATTTGTCATGATTGTTAGGTCCAAATAATTTAGTTTATTTTGAGATTGTTTTTCCATTTTGAACTTAAGTTTGTGATGCATTGTATTAAATTCATTTAAGGTGTTAAAAATGTTTGTTTTTTGTGTATTGTAGATTATTAATATGCCATCTACATATCTATAATAATCAATAATATGATGTTTCTTTAGGATGTCAGCAATTAGCGTGTGTTCCAGATATTGTAAGAACACTTCGGATAGGATGGCTGAGGTTGGTGCTCCCATTGCTACTCCTTCGTTCTGTGTGTAATATCGTTCCTGGATGTTTACGTAATTTTGTTCAAGTATAATGTCGAATAAGCTTATTATTTGTTTTTCTCTTCGTCCTTTCCGTTGTGGTTCCTGCTCTATAAATAAACTACAACATAACCAAATAATAGTAAAAAAACTGACAAAGGCAACACACTCGTAATATTACACAAAAACGAGACGATAAGAAAATTGATGAATTCTTATCTGCCAATAATTTCACAGAACTAACTAGAGATATTACAAATAAACAACAAGAAAATGTACGGAAAATAACTAACAAATGCAGCAACATTATAAAGGACGCAGAAAAAAGAAATACATAAACATGAACCCATGTGCACCTCAGTTATACGGCACCATTAGGCTCCATAAACAAGAAAAGTCAATAAGACCTATAGTCAACTGGAGAGAGTGCCCAGCATATAAATTAGCCAAATTATTAAACGTTATATTACAAGAAACTTTACAGCTGCCATACACAATTAATATTAAAAATTCACCCACCCTTATCAACGATTTAATGGAAAATGAAATAAACGAAACCACCAGAATTTGCTCATTGATATTATTAACATGAATACTAATATACCAACAGACGAAGTAAGAAACATATTAAAAGATTTATTGAGCAGAATCCACAACGGAAAGGACGAAGAGAAAAACGAAATAATAAGCTTACTCGACATTATACTTGAACAAAATTACGTAAACATCCAGGAACGATATTACACACAGAACGAAGAATTAGCAATGGGAGCACTGTAACCGCACCATTGAAATCCTTCCCCCCCTCTTTTTATTTCAGTAGTTTATAAAGTAGAATTGTAAGAATTACTAAGAAACAGGAAGACACAGTCAGAACAAACAGATAGACCGAACTTGCGCGGACAAAGACATCTGTTAGTTCTTGCTTCCAAGCATCTGGGGTTGCTTCGAAAAGGGCAGAAATGATACTTCATGGAACCCCCACTGAGTTTCTTTAGAAATTGAGAAGTTGACTTACAGCGGCAAGACACTTTGAGAATTCGAGCAGTGACAGTCGCAACCAGCCGTTAGTCAAAAGTGGGAGTGCCAGGAGATCATTAGCGACCCTCGTAAGTTACATCTCTGTCAATTTTGCCGTTTGGGGATTTTAAGCCGAAACTGCTTCTAAAACAATCGGTCATTGGCCGGAACCAAAATTAAGCCAACTCCTCTCATTTGAATCCACCTATCCGGGAATTTAGGAGGAGGAGTGAGGAGGAGAGAGGAGGCGGATACAATGGAGTTAGGACCTCTGGCTCGGCAGAGAGTCCAGTTTAAGATCAGGAGTCTACTAAAAACTTTCGAACGTGGCGGAGGTAAACCCCGCGAAAATACTTGCGCGTTAAGATAAGTGATTTGAGCAAGTGCAGCCCGGCGGCTTGGAAGCCGAGACAAGGCCTTACAGTGTAGATTTTTGACTCCGAGTGACTGTGTGAGAAACAATAAAGTGTTCCAGTGTCAAAGTGCATTGTGTTGGTCAGAAGTGCTTCACCCTCCTTGTCCGAGCCTGACCCTTAGCCGACGTGAGGAGAGGACTCATCGCCAGGAGCTAGTCTAACCCATCGCCAGCTTCCACCCCACTAACGCCTTCCCTCCTTTAAAAATGAATCGCAAACAGCACCTAGCTGTTTCCTGGCACCAATAATATCAGGTTCTATGCTGAAATTCCAACCCCGTAATCAGCAA
>NW_019718658.1:0-198 GCF_002891405.2 Cryptotermes secundus
CCATATTGACTTCATTCTCAAAAGTCTTTGAAAGAGTTATGTATAGTAGACTACGTGAACATTTAAATTCTAACAACATATTAGTCAAAGAGCAATTTGGATTTAGGAAAAACCTAACAACAGAAAAAGCAACCTATGAACTAACTAACGATATTTTAAGTGCTCTCAATGACAGATTAATTGTGGGAGGGATTTTCT
>NW_019718658.1:250-383 GCF_002891405.2 Cryptotermes secundus
AATTTCTATGGAATAACTGGCAAAGCTAATGAATGGATAGAATCATACCTCAAAAACAGGTATCAAAGAGTTGAAATAATAAATAATAAAAACTCCAGTCATAATGCATTTTTAAACTGGGGAATTATAAAGC
>NW_019718659.1:0-1977 GCF_002891405.2 Cryptotermes secundus
CCGAGAAATGGCGAGTGCAGCAAATTTTACAAAATTTTGTTTCCTTTGTTCCACAACGGAATCGAAATGTTTTCCCTCTGAAACATGAAACTGACATATGTGTGAAAAAAGGAATACACGATTACATATATTTTTTGATTAATAAGAGGGTGTTATGTGTATGTTTATATACATATATGTATATGTTGTGATTAATTATGTGGCTGAAAGTAAATGTTAAAAGTTTCAGTGAGATAGTGCAAATGGTAGGTGTTAATGTGTGTATTATCCTGGACCGAGTAATGGCCAGTGCACGAAATTTTACAAACATGAGTTTCCTCTGTTCAACAACGATATCGAGGTTTTTCTCTCTGAACCATGATACTGAAGTATGTGTGAAGAAAGAATACATGATAAAATTGATTTAACGAAAGTAAATGAATATAAGAATAGTGGGTGTGTAGTGAGGCAATGTCACTTAGGTTATTCTTGCACTATTAATATCGTGTGAATTATGTGGAGTGGTTTGGAAGAAATGTGTTTTAGTGGTTATATGGATAGAGAGTGAATTATATTTAATGAGTGCATATTTGATATGGCAGAAAAGAGGGTGTAGTTTTGGTATGTAACCTCTGAATATTACACGAGTGTGTAGGTTATTAGTAAGAATGATATATTTTTTGTATTATTATAAGTACTTATAAGAAAAGGGTGAAAAGTGAATTTCTAGTTCCCATTGAAGAAGTTATGTTTTGAATTTATGACCCAGTTCTTTGTGACAGAGTGGTGTGTATAGTGTGTGTTGTTTTGATTACAGTGTTGTAAAGTGTAAAGTGAAGTTTAAATTTTCTAGTGTGACATTGTATATTTGTGTGCAATATATACAGTGATGTGTAGTGCGTTATTGTAGTGATTTCAAGTACGTTAAAATTTCCATTCAGGCACATTGGATTCAAAAGTTTCCCCTTTTATGTTCTTATGTTGTTTGTATGAAGAATTCTTGCTTATAACAAGGTGGTATGATAAGTGAAGCACATGTTATCTTTGGAGCTATGCTGGTAATCGTGTAAAATGACGGTGTGAAATGTGCACAGTGGTGTTATAGTATGTGTTATAGGTTGAAGAATGATGGCAAGTGATTTCTAAGTTACATGTATATTTCGGTGTGATAGACAAAGGGTGCATTCTTGCCATCAAATCTTCCAAGATTACATGTGCTAGGATGTAGTATAGGGGATGGGGGAATTATATTCTTTCCATCTATTAAACTATTTAGAGAATCACATTGTATAAAGGATTGCACGAATTGTTACAGCTGACAGCCTTGTAATGGTATTTTATAGTTTAGTCTAGAAATATATAGTGATGTGATGGTTTCTTGTTTATGTTGAATGATATATTGTTAGGTTCAGATATTAATCAGTGATTTCCCTACCTACTATTTGAGGACTAGTATTGTGGGGTGGATACCTTTCATATAAAGTATACGTATGTCCTTGACATATGTCGAAAACCATAGTAAATTTAAAAATGGGAAGATTGGAAAAGAGAAAATTTGCGAAAATTGTAGAAATTGTAAGACTAAATCAAGATAATTGTATAACCATGTACCTGAGAGCGTTTTGAAATATCAGTATTTCGGAAAAATGCATTTACGTCCACTATAAATATCGTAGTATATTGCTGGTTTCATAGATTATGTACAGAGTTTATCAGAAAAATATGTGCAAGAGTTTATGACGTGAGAAATTTCGGAAATAAAATGTCCTGTATAAATATATAATGCGCTATCAGAGGAATTCAATCGTAAGGTATTGCCGACGGCCAAACCGTGCTTAAGTGATCATAACGATGCGCAGAAGTTGTTTGCGCACACCTATCATAATGTAGAATCACAACCTAACATTAGCCTAAATTACCGAACTTGGCCCCCTCCAAGGTACAGATGGATGCGCAGTAGTCTACTGCGCAAACCTAATCTGACCAACCTAACCTAAC
>NW_019718659.1:1999-2268 GCF_002891405.2 Cryptotermes secundus
ATCCAAGGGCCGGCCCCCTGGTTTACAGTTGGGTGCGCAGTAATTCATTGCGCACACCTAAGAGTGACGTCATTTACAAAGCTGCTATTTAACGGAACGTAATATGGCAATGTCTTAACGTGGAATATAAGTGGAAATATGACGTTATGTATAAAATTGAGCGTCTTAACTGTTTTTCCACCCATAATAAAAAATTCTGTTATAATATTCCGAAGTTATATTGGTACGTGATAACTTAGATTGTGTCGAGAAAGCCGCTCCCACCTCAA
>NW_019718660.1:0-445 GCF_002891405.2 Cryptotermes secundus
CCCATACTGCTGTTGGAGTCTGTGGTGAATTTCAGAGGACAGGACATTTCCTCCGAGAAATTTGATCACAATGTGATGTTCCATGCTCCGTGGTACCTTCTGTTCGCTCATCACTCAATCAACTCCCAGATAGGACTGAACATGTTCTAACCCGAACAGGAGGGAGGGTGGAGGTTGTGACTTCACACTCTCAAGGTCGTACAGCTGCTGCGAAGTGTGGCTTGTTTACACACAAATCAGTCCCGGTCATATTTGAACCACCCTGTATGTTTTGTATTTATATGACATATTCCACATCCTACAGTCATTTTGACTAACTCTGGATCCATGGAATGCAATTCAATGCAAGGTAATGTAANTGTAACAAAATACTGTATGAAACTCTACATTTATTTATTACGTTAAATGTATGGAAATTGTGATGACAAGTAATCTCTGTAATGTC
>NW_019718661.1:0-1422 GCF_002891405.2 Cryptotermes secundus
TTAAACTGTCTTTATCATTTGAAGCTAAAAATCAATTCAGGCTTTATAATGTACTTCTTATATATAGGTATCCAATGTAGTTCTACTGTCCATGATTCTTGTTTGCAGGATGTGGTGTTCTTGACAGTAAGTTAAAAAAGTCCCTTCCAGTTTGAAATGACTGGTGTGCCTCGTCATATGTAGATTTCAGCACCACTACATCATCTCTGAGACAGGCTTACTGGGTGTGATGTTTGTGCTTGGTGAGTGATGACTCTTTTAACCATCTGATTGCCAAGAACTGCTACAGAAGTATCTGCCTGAAATTCCTAGGCAACTTCGGGGAGGGGTGAATGGGGTTGAACACATAAACCCTCAATACTTCCCAAGACAACTTCTGAAAAAACACAGATGTATACAGTGTGAAAGCTGCTGTTCCTTCATAGTGGCCTCCTTCCTTCAGATGTATCATGTGGATCTTTCTATACATTTCTCACACTCATGCTACTTAACTTACCCACACCACCTTCCTTTAATTCATCATTCTTGCACACAATATGTTAGACCACTATTATTATAATAATAATAATAATAATAATAATAATAATAATAAGGGGCCAAGGGGAAGAAGAGGCACAGATCCTCTCTGACCCCAGGAATATTGATGCGAATATATAGCCTCTCTGTACTCAAGACCGTCCATGTGTGATGAAGAATCACACCCTACAAGAGGTAGCCCCATTGAACATCTTAACAGAACATGGCAGATATAGAGGAGTAAACCTCGAAAAAAAATCCCATGGCCCAAAGTGTACACTACCATGCTGATGGACTACAGGAGCACCTGAGGCGGAGGGTGAGAAGCCATAAACGGTGAACTCCAAGGAGCAGCGACCCTTGGTTACAAGCAGCCTTACTGCGGCAGGCGGGGCAATACCGCAGCGGACACAATAATTCCCTAGCTACTCATGGGACAGCGATGGAAAAAAATGCGAATGAATATGTGTACAAAGGCAGAAGGAGTAGAGCGCAATCCTCTAACGATCAACAAGGCGAGAATTGTAACCACAAAGAGGAAACTCAACGTGGACCACCTCCAAAACAACCCAATGTCGGGGAATCAAACAACGAAGACAAAGCTAATATACGGACCCGATGGAACAAAGAGGAAATGAAGGAAGTTGTGTGGTGTTTCCTGGCATCAACAGGCAATTACAAGGAAGCGTATGAATTATGGAGAAGCAGAAATCTAAAAGTAAGGCCAACGATGAATGCAAAGCTACTGCTAAACCAGAAAAACTACATTCTGAAAAATAAAAGACTTACAGACATTGAAATCGATGAGATAAGGGAAAGCATTAAGGCGTATACAGAGGACAGCACAGGACACCATGTAAAAAGGAAGGACGATAATGTAAGCATCAAAGAGGATGAAATGCAGGA
>NW_019718662.1:0-41730 GCF_002891405.2 Cryptotermes secundus
TGTGTTATAAATACAGGGACTTCATTATGTAACTCGTCTTGCAGCTGTAAACCCATCAACTTTTCCCCATATTACACTTGACCAGCTTCGTTTTCCGAATGTTTTCGCAGCTTCATAAAATGAACACCCTGTATAAGCACCAAGTAAAACGTCTGTGGTAACAAATCTTTTTCAGCTTCATTGCTTTTTTAGTTTTATTATTCAGTTAGCTTTCAAGGCGGTTGCATCCAAGAAATAAAAATGCTCCGTGTCATCATAGACGTAACTATGAGGACTATCAACTTACTGTTCGAGGATAATAGTTACAGTAGTCTATAACGAAATAGAACATGGAGGTGTTAACGAGATACATATGGCGTAGAATAACATCCACTTTCGGGCTATTTTTACGGTTTACTTCATGACTCTCGCAGTAGCCAGATTACGTAGCGTTCAATGGTAGGACTACAGATGGACCATTAACTAAAAATTAATGGGACCGCCTCTGTGGTCTAGCGCTCAGGGTTCCTGGCTACAAATTTAGAGGTACTCGATTCGATTTCAGGCGCTACCAGATTCTCTAAGACGGAACGGGGTCCACTCAGCCTCGTGAGAATAACTGAGGAGCTATTGCAAGGAAATAGCGGCTCCGCTCTAGAAATCCGAGATTAATTGCCGTGGGGATTCGTTACGTTGATCACACGACAACCTCTATCCGCTAAAGTTGGCACTAACTTTGCCGACAAGCGGCGGTCGCTCGGTCGGTATAGTTCGCTTGTGGACTACAGGCCACGGAGTTCTTTTTGTTTAGGTTGTATGGCCCAAAATATTTTACATGTTCCTGGTATTAGTCTCACTGTAATTGTGGAAAAGATTGAAGCTGTCTGGGAGCAAAGTTCGTTGCGGAATATTCACATGTTGATTATTTAACGACGCTATTAGTATCGAGACTACATGACACCTTTAATAGGATGATTAATGAATTTGGAGAAGACGATGGAATTGAAATTGGCAGGAGAAACCGAAGTTTTCGGATAAAGCAGCCTCACTCCTTTTTAGTCCACCGCAAATCCCACGCGACCTAACGGGATCGAACATTGGCCACCGAGTTGAGAAGAAAGCGACTAACCGCCTTAGCTATACCACAACATAAGGTTATTATCGCCAAGTGATAGGAATACACAGAAAATTACAAAAAGAAAAATAAGATATTATTATGAACCTTGAGAAGGCCGGAAAATACAGGCATGACACATGAAAATTAAAAAAAAAAAGATTAAATACTATGCTGTGACATTTAAGTTGTAAAACCTAAAGGCGAGAGACAACCAGGAAGACGTAAGAACAGATGGAAAGTTACCTGGCGGAAGTTTCGACTTGAGCATGTCCATGGCGACCACGTTAATGATGAGCACCCAGATGGGACAGTCCAGCAGCTCGGATTCGCTTTTCACGAATGCCACAGCGCTAAGACATTGACACTCCAACCTGCGCCTGTCGGGGTAGGCACGCCGTAGCTCTCGGTTCACGTTCTGTTGGAATTTCTTCATGTCGAAAAGCTGTAACATAAGAAATGGTAACTTTACAGCAGGCTCACGTTTGGAGGCAACAATGTTTAGAAGTTCAAACCCTGATTACACCGGCATGACTGGCTGAACAAAGTAACAATCGAACTAAAACGAAGGTTACAAGAGCGTTTTCTTTGCAGTCCGTCCTCGGATATGAAAATGGCGTGGAGAATATAACCAACAGAGAGAATAAAAGCATGGTCGTGTGTCCCGAAAGAACCCGAAAGCAAGAATGCCTGTCCTGACGAAATCTAGTAGCAAATGACTGCTCTGCTCTGCTCTGAACTCACAGAGATCAATGCGCATGATCAGAATGTCGTATTCCTAACCTTGCTGTGTTCTCAAGGTCTCCTTAAGTCGAACGTATCACTCTCAATTTTAGCTGAGCACTTTATCGGATTGGTGTGGCAGCAGCCTTTCGTGTCCCTGTGCATGCTTCCAATTGTTAAACTTATAAATCGCATGGGAAGTTTAAATAAGGAGAATTTTATAGTAGGCCAAGTAATGAAAAGCGAACTGATGGACTTTTGGTTGAACTTGGAAAATTTCCGAACGTGATTCTTAAGGCCCGTCCACATTACTCGTGCTCGTGCGACAGAAGCTTACTGTTGCCGGAAAATCAGGATCTGGAGCTGATGAAGTGGACGCCCAAACTGGTTTGCATACAAATCCTTCGCATTTTTTCACAACAGATATCAGCTGCAGATCCTGATTTTATATTATTAAGAAATTATGTTTCAAATATAATTTAAATACTATCACGTGTATCAGTGACTAAAATAGCGGGTTCTGATCCTCGAGTCGATTTATTGGATATTCACTAATTGTAACTTATAATTGTAATTATAACAGTTTCAAGATTACTGTGACTACAACAACAAATAAATAAAGTCTTGTAATACGCGCCTTAAGTCTTTACATGCCATTTTATTTCTGCCCACTGCTGCCACGGCAAACACAGTGGCGAGATCGCGAACTTTATTGCCAGAACACGTATAACTATTTGGTCGCGTGAAATAATTATAGTAAAGTAAAACTTACGTAAACAGGTGATTAAGATGCGAGCTAGCTGCTCTGCGCTCTAACTATTTCAGAGAAAGTTAGGGAAAGAGTTCTTAGTCTCACCCATTTAAGTTCCCAAGGAACACAGTGCGTCTGTGTTGACAGTCTTTGTATTGTTTCCCTAGTTCACGTTACCATTCCTAGAATGCGCTCTCCAAACAGATGAAAGTGTTCTCACAAGGACATGCGCAGTAACCGTATGAAACATGAGCCACGAAAACAAGATGGACGATCGTCCACATGCTAAAGGAACGGAACCATTTCAGCATTTTGCAAACCTCGAGGCCCAGTGCTCGAGATCTCAGCATCACCACCTCAGACATTCGCACGACACTATTATTATTATTATTATTATTATTATTATTATTATTATTATTATTATTATCTGTAAGGAATTGTGTCAGCTCTAACGGCGTGAAGTTGTTACAAAATTTCATTAAAATCTGTTGATTTCTGTAGTTATTATGAGCGGATATCTGAAAACGAAGCTGTAGTTCTGACCTTGACTGGTTTTTCCATCTCGAGGGCGCAGTTGGGCAACTTCAGGACGTCATTTCCTATGCTTGTCTCTTCTGCTGAGCTGGTGCTTTTCACGTAGACGTTGCATTTGGACACGCGCTTCACAAGGATGTTGCCTTGATCGTCCATCTTGACTTTGATCCCCTGCAAACAAAATTGTCTTGTGGTCATGATGAATATATGTATATTTGGGTGAATACTGCCTATAGACCTACATATCTACTTGACAGTCTAATTATCCACCTCTCGATTTAATTAACTCTCTACCGAACTACTCACTACACCTACTAACCACACTAATTAATATGATATCTGACACAGTGCACCCTGACTCATCTACCTATCAGCTTTTGATTATCAAATCATCTTTTTTTTTCCTTGGCACTACAGCCCCAGTGGTCCTAGGCCTACCTCCATGAACTTCTCCGTTCACTTCGGTTTTTCTAGATCTTACACATTCGGTAGGACTCCTTGGGCGGCTGATCAGGCCTTCGCAAGGCCTCTACCTGTACATAAACACAGAAAAACCCACACACACAAACTAAACATCCATGCCCTGAGTGGGATTCGAACCCACGATCCCGGTTTCCAAGCGAGCGAAGACAGTACATGCCTTAGACCGCTCGGCTATCGTGACCGGCTCTAATCATCTTACCAACATACACAATTACCTTAGACACTATCATATTACAAATAAACTTACCTACCTGTCTACCCACCTAACTACCTGTCTGCATGCTTAAACCGTTTTGACATTATCCACAATATGGGGATACCAGATAGCGCAATCGGTATATCGACTGGTTACGGAGTTCGAGTCCCGATAGGGGCAAGAATTTTCTCTTCTCCAATTGTCCAGACCCGTTATGGAGCCCACCGAGCCTCCTATCCGATGGGTACCGGGGGCTTTTTTCGTGGAGGTATAGAGACCGGGTCGTGAAGCTGACAGTTGAACTCCATCCAGTGCAGAGGCCAGGAAAACGTGGGATTTGTACATCCCTTCCCCCGTACGCCTTCATGGCGTAGTGCTTAATTAAACACAGGGAGAACTTTACATTTTCTATCATTTTTATTTAATACAACATTTCGGCAGCTAGATCTGTTCTCATCTACAGGTATTTTTAATAGTTGGGGACGTTATTGGGGGGGGGGTTGTTTGCGAGGTCTAATATAAAACAAGAACAATAACAAATAAGAGGAGGATACGTGACTTTCAGGGGGTACGCGGTACCGTAGTTGGTTGAGGCACTATACTACAAACGGGGAGGTCGCGGGTTCGAGTCACTCGACATCTCACAAACCTATGGGCCTCCACGGCTGTTAGAGGGATGGATTTACTTACTTTTTTTTTTACACTACTTTAAAAAAAATTACCATTTGTTATAATACATTTACCTAATAAATATTCAGAAACAGCTTATCCAGCCACCCCTATCACCTGATCACCTACTTAACACAGTATCTAAGTAACTATGTATACTATAACCATCTGTATGTTCAAGTAACGGCTAGCATAAAACGGGCAGCATGTATGCGTTTTGCTGGTTGCATAATGTGTCAGGAGATACAAACTCTCTATGAACTGGAACTTCGCAATTGATCTCTTAAAAAAGTACACTTAGTGAAGGGAAAATATGAAACGTGAAAGTTGATGACGTCATGTACTTACATGTCCTATGTGTCGCTTTATTTCATCTGTTTTTGTGTCCCTCATTGGATTGTCGAAACCACAAAGCCCGATCCTGGAAGTAAGGAAACGCAGATGAGTAAATTCCTATGTAAGATTTGAGGCTTTCACGGCGGTGACTATGAAGAAAGCACTCTTCTGGGATTTGGCACCGTGAATATGTGGTGTTAACCGACGTTTCGGAGGAACGTATGGCCTCCATCTTCAGGGTAGAAGAAAAAATATAAGAAATCTGCAAGCGAAGAGACCGTGAGAACCGGTAAAAGCTTTTACCGGTCAACTACCCTGATTATCCTTGAAGGGACATGAACCTTCACTTGTCCTCCTATGGCTCTTTCGAAACACAACCTATGTATATATAGGTCACCTATTCTACGCACTTCAAACATGAAGATGGAAGCAGAATTTACACCCGAAACACTTGAAACTCCCCACATCCACAGGATTTAAAGATCAAAAGGAGGGGACAAAATTAAAGTGATAAAGTCGGCGAGGAGAAGTGAGAAGACAAGGAAAATGCGTACTTGGAATTGAAGATGTAGAGAAACAAGAAAGTATAAACAGAAGGAGAATGTATGTGAAAAGTAAGACCATTTGGAGGGATAAGAAGAATTAACCTGAACACGAAGTAGAAGGGCGACATGAAGATAAGAAACAAGGAGGAAGGAAACTGTATCCAGTCTTTCTGCCTGTTAACAAGATCCTCTGACACTCAGCGTAGCGCATGAAATCTGCCCTTCCGACGGGTCCTTTGTAACGGTCTGAGTGGAACGAATGAACGTGGTGATGATCTTCAAAGATCTTCTTGTCAGAAAGAAGAAAAATGTGACAATGAGGCACAATGACCAAACGCGAACAATTGAAGGTCGCCATGTTAGTTTTACAGAATGTCTTCGCGATTTACAGGAACAATCAAAAGATGGCGGTCGCGCGCATTGAGCTGTGTAACCCAGGGTGGAGGCTACACTTGGCCTTCGGGTGACAAGTTTACCGTGAATTATACATTTTCTTTCCTTCCTTTTTTTTTTTTTTACCGGCTCTTTTACGAAACGTTTCTTACTCAGGACAAAAATAACAATTTATATTATTTTATACGAAAAGACAGACTCATAAAACTTAGTAACCAGAGTATCCTCCTGCTCTTCTTAACAACTGTTGGCCAACTGACTAATATTAATGAAGTCCTTGATTCAAACCCTGAACATCCAAATACCGACATTAATTCCAACAGCTGTACCGTGAAATTTGGTCTGTTTATGACTTTTCTGGTTTTTCTGGTGTTTCCCTTCTTTTTTATTTTTCTCCTTAATCTTCTCTCCTTCCTTCTCCTTCATGGATTAGCCTGTTCCGGCTTCTCATTTCCTTCGGTCAATGCTTTCCTGTTGACTTGGCTAGTTACTATCAAGTTTCATCTGCTAGAAAGTCACTGGGTCATATTGTGGTCTTTTTATTATTTACTTTAACTGCAAATGGGTTTTTACCGGATGGCAGTTCTACTACAATAAGACACAACACTCAAAAAATGCATCACGCTCAAACAAAACACAGAACACAAAATTATACAAACAATAAATGATACACTACACGCAATGAATACAGTACAAATACAATTACAACTACAACAAAACAAAACGAACAAACTCCGTGGCCTGTAGTCCGTAAGCGAACTATATCGACCAAGCGACCGCCGTTTATGGGTGAAATTAGTACCATACAAGTACGATTATATAAATGACTCTCTCCATGTCTGTTACGACCCTTCACTGCTCACGAAACTCTGAAAACGATCGCATCGTAGCTTTGACTCCTGAAACCGTGGGCATTTTTCCAAATGCAAACCGGTATTCAAACCCGTGATCTCAGTTTCAGAGAGTGAGTACGGCCGGACATGATCACTGCACAGACTTCTTTCTGTGACGGGGAAGCACGGAAATATGTCTGTATCTCGTTATTTAAATCGATATTCGAGAAAGAAAAGACACGGGAAGTGCTGCCATAGATCAAATGTTCAGTGGATTCATAATCACAGAAATTAATGTATTTATTTGTATGAAGGCTGTTGGCCTCATTTTGCTTCATTTCAGTTACTGTGAATCACGCGCAAGAGAAAGAGCCCTCGAAAGGAAATTGAATATTAAAACGGGCTAATGCATATACAGCCCAATGATTACTCTGTTGTGACATGTAAACCCGTTGCTGGACAACGACTCGGTAAAGACGTTCCCGCGGAAAGAGATTCTGGGTAAACAGCCCGTTGCTAGGTAAAGCTTACAACAACACGCGACAACGAATACGCAAGCAACAATAGAATAACTTCCGTTTCTATGCAACGCGCTGTAAATACAACAGAAGAGGAAGCGGTGTTTTCTATGTCGTTCGCATTTATCCATTGCTGCGTAACGGACGTGTTTTCTATGGATCCGCCTCGAGACAATATAAATAGTCCAGTCTTAGAACAAGAATGAGAATGGAGCGATTCCTCAGCAGTCATGGAAGAGAAGGGTTCGACTGAAGATTGAGTGTGAGTTAATGTAAGTGATTGTGATTAAGAAAGATTGTGCAAGCAGGTGTTAATAAATCCAATCACCAATGCCAAACCCCGTTATTATTCGTTACGGACCCCCGGACACGTGACAACTGGTCTCAGAATATTTCAATTTTAACAATATGGCATAAGTGGTAATGTTTTTGACCTGCATTCGGGTGGTACCTCGTTTGATTTTGTTCCTTGACCCATATACTCCTAAATGAGGCTTTTAGAGATTTCCCTGAGACCCTGAGGCAGATGTTGGGATAGTATCGTGACTCAGGACACCACCTCCTTTTTCTTCATCTTTATATGCTCAATATCGTTCAATAAATAACCGCTATAAGCCCATCATATGAATTATTGACAGCGTCATTAAATAAACCATAGATATATGATTTAATTAGAATTAAAAGTAAATGTTACTGCGTCAGCGTCATCAAGTGGAGGAGGATGAGATGGGGAGGACACGTGGCACGAATGGGGAAGAAGAAGAATGCATATATGATATTGGTGGGAAATCTAGAAGGAAAGAGACCAGTAGGAAAATCAAGACGTAGGTGGGTGGGCAATATTAAAATGAACTTTAAGACAGGTAGGGTGGGATGATATGGACTGGACTGATCTGGCTCAGGATAGAGATCAGTGGAGGGCTCTTGTGAACGCGGTAATGAACCTTCGGGTCCGATAAAATGCTGGGAAGTTCTTGAGTAGCTGCAGAATTAGCGACTTCTCAAGAAGGGCTCGGCTCCATGAGTGAGTGAGCGTCAGTCAGCAGTCTTTTGCAGTCTAAAGTAATGGACTGAATTGGACAAGCCTAGCCAGTCGAATGCAGACAGAAGAAGTCAAGAATTCAGACGTATACACTGTAGAAAGGAAAAGTTGAAGCCGTCACAGTGATCTGGTTTCCATGGAAACAAAAAGGCGATAGACTGGATTCTTGATGCTTTATGATAATAAGGTTTCTGTGTGCTCTATTTTGTGTGCAGCTGGATGACCTTCATTTTATTAGTTAACGGTTGTCAAGTTGTCTCCAGCGTCTGTCAATCTGAACTGCCGCCACAGAACCACCTCCTTGTCAGTAGGTTACCACGCAACAGTCACCCAGCAAGCGTCAGTACGATGGGTAACAAAGCATTGCAAGCGATTTGCTTGTTACTCCTTGGTGGAATCGTGCCGCTGTCCATCCAGTTAATGAATTCCTGTAGACGTACAAATATTTGAGGAGATATATGGGATATGACGTCGTTAGACGACGTAACTAGAGGAAAATGTCGAAAAATCTTCCTTGCTACTTTCTTCATACTGATTTCCCACTTTGCTTATTTTTGGACCCTGAAGATAGATACGACATATCCCTTCGAAACGTCTGTTGATTTTCTACGGACCACGATGTTATATCTCCCTTCTCACCCGAGGACCTTGTCCAGTGATTGAGGTTAGTTCTTTCTAAGGGACCCAACAGAGTAGGTGCCTCCCTCTCACATGAGGACCTGACCCTATGGTTGAGGTTAGCTCTTTCTAAGGGACCCAACAGAGTAGGTGTCTCCCTCTCACATAAGTACCTGCCCCTGTGATTGAGGTTAGCTCTTTCTAAGGGACCCAACAGAGTAGGTGTCTCCCTCTCGCACAAGGACCTGGCCCTGTGATTGAGGTTAGCTCTTTCTAAGGGACCCAACAGAGCAGGTGTGTCTCCCTCTCACATGAGGACCTGGTCCTGTGATTGAAGTTAGCTCTTTCTAAGGGACCTAACAGAGTAGGTGTCTCCCCCTCACATGAGGACCTGGTCCTATGATTGAAGTAGCTCTTTCTAAGGGACCTAACAGAGTAGGTGTCTCCCTCTCACATGAGGACCTGGCCCTGTGATTGAGGTTAGCTCTTTCTAAGGGACCCAATAGAGTAGGTGTCTTCCTCCTCACCTGAGGACGGAAACAGATCCAGTTTCCGAAAACCCAGTGGTTCTGACACACGATCTAAATGGCACAATATGTGAAGTTACAGACCCACAGAAGACTTCGTGTAATAATAAGGCCAGGGCATGAAGTGAAAAGAAAAGTGGAGCAGATAGACAAAGATGACGACGACCTTGAGCTATTACTGTGGTCAGCCAATGAGGTTTTAACGTTTCGAACTCGTAGCTTAGCTGGAGTATAGTGACTGCCCATTACAAGACAGCTGCGAACGGCGAACCGTAGTTCGAGGTCGTCATTAACACGAGCGTTTAATTACTCCAATTTGTGTTCATTCATGCAGATTCCTGTAATGCTTAATAAATGGTTTTCAAGACGAAATTATAATTAATTTACTTCATTATGGATATATTTTATGACGTTATCAGTAACTCGGCTTATGTAGAGTGGAATTGTGGGTTGAGTATTGGAATAATGCGTTCGAGAGAAAGTGAAAGGGATATGTCGTGGCCTACTTTTGTATACTATTGTAGTCCAAAAGTAAAATTAGTATAAATCTCAATTAGCATAATTTATGTTCCGGTCGAAATTTGAACCGGATTTATTCCAAATAAATACCAATATATTGACTAATTTGTTCGTTTGGATCATTAAAGTTTGAAAAAAGAATGTATGTAGCATTTGTCTTATGTTTTAAGTAGCAAGAAAATAAGTGACAGAATTTGGATATTCTTCGAAGATGTGTTATCATGTATAACTTCAGGTTCATAATTAAGACGATGCTAGTGTCGCCCCAACCTCACAGATTCGTGTTATGTGTTAGTAATAGTGTATACATCACATCTAAACCAAATTTCATCAAAATCCGTTTAGCACTTCTCGAATTTGAGACCCGTGGACAGAGACACAACCAGCTTTATGTGATTTCACGTGCATAATAGGAGAATAACGCATAATAAAGGAGCTAAGGTAAGGGATGTTCAGCAAGAGTAGAGAAATAAGAAATATATACAACATTTTTGTGAATAATTATCAAGGGAAAGGCCACATTGGCGTAGTAGATAGAAGGATAATTCAAAATGGGTCTAGAGAAACTGAGTATGAAAATACGGATTGGATTATACTGGTTTGTGATAATATTCACTGGAGGTCATAACGAGTACTTTTGATTATTATTAAATTACAATATGTTTGGAATTATTATGTTAAGATATTCTTTGTCTTCTAAGATTTGAAGTTCTCGCATGGGTGGTCTTCTGGGGTACAACCGATTGCACTCTGCTGAGGGCAGAACTCTTCTGTTTTCTTGCTGCTCCGAGTGTACAGAAACCAGGTCCAGTTTTTGGTTCGGCTGTACGCTTCAGTCAACGAGAGCGCCAACTGGTTGATTAGTAATTTATGCGTCGTCTTGTCCTTGAGCTAACATGTTGGCAATTCGTAATAATTCTTTTACAGTGCTGCCAACATAAGAGCGCAAAACCGTAAGTTTTATAACATATATTTATCTCGCGAAATTTTTAATAGCATAATGACTTACACGTTCCCGTACTCTTACTGTTTAGTGTATAGTACACTTATTCTTTTATAAATAATAATTTATATAATTGTAGTTGTAATTGTATTTGTTATAGTTGTGAGTGTATTTGCATTGTATTTACTATGTTCTAGTGTGTCCTTTGTTGTTTGTGTAGTTTCGTGTGCTGTGTTTTGTTTGAGTGTGGTGTGTTTTGTTTAAGTGTGGTGTGTTATTTTGTGTGCGACTGCGAAGTGAGATTATTAGTGTTCGGGCAGGTCTGTCTGTCTGTCTGTGGCTCTACAGACCTTTCTTGAACCTTGACTTCTTCTTTTTTTTCAGTTTCTTAAGTTATACACCGTCGATAGTGTTCCTTGGACAGGGGATAAGCCCGTCGTAAGGCCACTACCTACACGCAGAACAACACAAACAGAATAAACGCGGACAGACATCCATGCCTCGAGTGGAATTCGAACCCACGATCCAAGTGTTCAAGGCAATTCATGGCTTAGTCCGCGCGGCCAGTGCGGCTGGGTACGCTAAGTCGCATTATGTCCTCATTACGCGTTCACTTGTTACACTTAATGCAAGGGTTTGACAGTTACACTGCATACAGAACAAATGGATTATAGACCCGAACTTATAACACGGGACGAACTGCCCGGGGCTGAGCCAGTGTATCGCAGCGTCCGGAAGGAGTGGATATTTGCGTAATGTTGTCACATGAGATTTTCTGGTTTTGTGTGGGGAAAGCGGTGAGGGGTGGCGTGGTTAGCTGAAACGTAATCCGTGTGGGAACTAGGTGGCTGATATTGTGCACCGGAAAACACGCGGTTCTGGTGCAAAACCGGCTCAACTTAGAGGCTTAGCTCAGAAGCGTGACGGGTTGGTCACTTCTAAATCAGTCCATTGGGAAACTTCATTGTTATTTAACTGTGTATAGGATGTGTGGGCAGGGCACGTAGCATGAATGGGGGAGAAGAGGAATGCATATATATTGGTGGGAAAACCAGAAGGAAGGAGATCACTGGGAAGACCACGGCGTAGGCGGGTGGACAATATTAAAATGGATCTTAGAGAGATAGGATGGGATGGTATGGATTGAACTGATCTGGCTCAGGATGTGGACCAGTGGAGGGCTCTTGTGAACACGGTAATGAACCTTCGGGTTCCATAAAATGCTGGGAAAATTTTGAGTAGCTGCAGATTTGGCTTCTCCTCAAGAAGGGCTCGGCTCCATAAGTAAGTAAGTGTATAGGATCTATTATATAAATCTTGTATTTTTTCCTGACATGTGACATAATACAAGGTAAAGGTGAAGTTACTACGGCGTGAAAACGTATGGAGGAATGGAGGTATAGCTCCACCGTTCTTGCCCTCAGAACTAGATGGCGGTGAGAAGTGAGGTTCACATACTTGCCACTTTAAGCGGCCTCCGCAGTCTAGAGATAACGTTCCCACCTCATGACTCGTAGTACGCGGGTTCAAATACCCGGCGGAGGTCGTAGAATTTTTAAGGGCGGAAAAATTCAGGGAACAAGTCCTCCGGGAGGGACTTTAAGCCGTGGGTCCCGTGTCGTAGCTTTACGGCACATAAAAGAACCTCGTATCTTCAAAGGAGGTCACTGAGCAAAATTGCGGATGTTTGCCGCTCAACAGCAGTCACTAATACCTCCGGTAGATGGGGGAAGCATTATAGATACCTCTCAGCTAGTAGAGCCGGTCTCGCTGGCTGGGCGGGACTGATGGTAAGCACCAGTACCGGTAGGATATAGAGACTGGTAGAATATCATAGAGGGAAGGACAATGCACCAATACAGGTCTAAGTGCATGGGGAAACCCACCCTCTCCAATAACTAACTAACTACTTGCCACTTTACTCCTGGTGAAAGAAGAAAAGTCTTTCTCCTGCCGGGAATCCAACTCCGGACGTCGAGCCCGTCTCTCTTCCGACTGAGCTAACCCGGTTCTGTGTTAGTATGAAAAACCGATTACAGTTTAAGTACAGAATATCGCCGCGAGAGTGTTCTGCCGGCGGTTACCGCGAAGTAAGTCCATCCGACTGACAGGTGAAACTTGTTGACCACATCTGGTTTAAGCTGTTGCTATGGTAACAATGAAACTGAAAGTGACTGTTACACTTCACTCACCGGAAGCCGTCGAACCCATCATCCGACCCGTTGATCGTTAGGACGGGCGCCCTCGCATAAGCCTTGGCAACCCTGCGGTTTCTCTCCAGGACGATTACTTTGGCCCATATCTCGTCGTCGATCTGTGTCCACTTGTCCAGCACTTCCTGTATGTGGTCCTGCAACCAAACACAGATAATGTTCGTTACTGGAAGCACGGAGGAACACTGTGAAAGAGATATAGGGGTTGAGAGCCTCACAGAGGTCGTTATGAACAGTTCTGTCTGCTGGTATGTAACGCGGTGTAGTGCGGTGAATGTTAACCGACGTTTCGGATTATTTTTTTTTTACTTTAAACAGATTACACAGCGTTATATCCCGAAGACAGAACTCTTTATAAAAATATATGTCAGAAAGAGTATAGATAGAAATAACAGAAGATGATAAGGAAGAAAAAATGGGAGGAAAGCGTGAAAAAAACAAATATATAAGTGGAAGAGGTAACTAGAGAAAATGTGAATGAGATAAAAATTACTAAAAGAAAACGGATGAAACAAAATATGTAAAAAAAAGTAAATTTATCTCTGTAACAAGTCGTGGAGGCCCATAGGGTTGTGAGACGTCGAGGCTCCCACATTTTCTCTAGACAATTGACTCACAGATGGCGGTGAGACTGTCAGCCTTACGCACCGGCCGCCCTTTTTCCTGCAAGAAGATTCCTGGTACTCATTTCTGTTAGAATCTGAGTGAAGCTCAGGGCCATAGTACGGCCGGAAGTATTAGGTCAAAAAAATGCAATATTCTCATCGGAAATCGAACCCGCGACCTCCAGGGTTTGCATAATAGTGCCTCAACCAACTACGCTACCGCGTGCATCGAAACAAAAGTTGAAGATAAAACGTAAGGAATTATATAGAACATGAAAGTTCGTTCAAGTAGAAACGCTTATTATTATTATTATTATTCGGAAGATGTCTGATTCCAATCTCGGATGGGAGACCGACTATGCTCCTACATCATGGTCTTCCGCAGTCCCTCCAGGCCGTTGCCTTGATACTGCCTCGAATTGTGTGAAGACGGCTTAGTCCCGCGTCATTTCATTGGGAAGTAAGCACCATGCGATTCGGCGCTGTGTAGTCTGAGGAGCAGACAGAATCGCTGAAGATATTATAAAATAAATAAATTAATTCGTAAGAACAGATATACACGTATCACGAAAAGAAGGAACTGGAAAAGTCTCTGACATTAAGGGACTGAGGCTGAAAACCCAGTGACGCGACAAGCCGCGCGCGGTTTGTCGAGTGTTGTCGCTCGCGGCCGGTATTTATATTGCTTTTATGAGCCGCACGCGGTTAAGTTTTGGAACGCGGCACACAGGCGGCAGAGCTGTCGCACGCCTAATATGTACAACTAACGGACGCGCGCGACAAAGAGCGGCTAGCCGCTCGCGACTAGTCACGTCAGTGGGTTTTCAGCCTGAGGGTGTTTGACAACAGGGTGTTGAGGAGAATATTTGGACCGAAGAGGGATGAAGTGACAGGAGGTTGGAGAAAACTGCATAATGAGGAGCTTCATAACTTGTACTCTTCTCCAAGTATAATTAGAATGATCAAAGCAAGGAGGATGAGTTGGACATGGCATGTAGCACGAATGGGGAAGAAGAGGAATGCGTATAGGATATTGGTGGGAAAGCCAGAAGGAAAGGACCACTGGGAAGACCAAGGCGTAGGTGGGTGGATAATATTAAAATGGATCTTGGAGAGATAGGATGGGATGGTGTGGATTGGATTGGTCTGGCTCAGGATATGAATCAGTGGAGGGCTCTTGTGAACACGGTAATGAACCTTCGGATTCCACAAAATGCTGGGAAGTTACATCAATAGCAGCTTCTCAAGAAGGGTTCAGCCCCATGAGTGAGTGAGTCAAACAAAAGGAGATGTATAGAAGAAATAAACAGGGAAAGAAACCGAGAAAATAAAAAGAGGAAGCCAAAGGAAGGAAAAAGGATATTGATAAAAGAAAGAAGAAAGAAAATAAGTATGGAAGGTTTAAATAAAAGAGACATTAAAATGGAAGAATATATTAAAAGAAAAGGAGGAAAAACGGTAGAAATGGAATCCCTGAAGAAGGCTGTGAAGCATCAGTGGAGGTAAAAATTACAAAATCAAACATAGGGAGACTGGAAGACGGAAGGAATGAAAACATTTTACACCCCACCCCCGGCCACATACTCGTAGACGCACAAGCGCAAGCGCACTCGTTTTTTGCGTTCTTCCAGACGACAGAGCCCTCTGAAGATCTTAGCGGAAATATGACGTCATGAGATGTATATAACACGCACGTGTGGCTGGAGCCGAGGAATACGTAGGGGCGTAAATTATTATTATTATTAATACATCAAATATTTCAGTCAGTTGTCCGAAGATGAAAGTAAACGAACTATCGCAAGTTTTACACAGTCACGCTACAAAACAAGATTTAAATCTGTTTTAGAAAGTTTCGGTCATTTTTTTATCTCCTCGTTGGGCAATATGAAAGTGAAACATTCAAAATGTAATGTACCGTGTACAATACCGTTTATACCGTAACGCTGTGACTGCTATAACTGATCACGGATTAGGGCACTGTGGCTTTCAAATATAAATTCTCACAGTTGAACCCGAAACCAGTTGCCGGATATGCAGCATGATTCATGTCGGAATAAATATATACGAATTCAGTACGAACCTCACAGGGAACACTCCCTTTTCCGCTATAAAGCCCAACCGGTTAATGCTGTTTATTGTGAGAATCATATGGAACACACTTCAGCACTGTGTGGGCAGAATGCAGAGTTTTGGTATATTAAAGCAGGTGGTACATATAGTAACCACCGTGCTGTAAAAGTACATAGTACAATAAAGATAGGGCTTTACTAGGTTAATGCCATGTAATACAAGGCTAATAATATTGTCATGTGTTAAAGATGTTACTACTGATGGGTACTGGATTAGATGATTAGATTTGTTGATACATTTTACACTCAGCACTTAACTACAAGTAATAGAGCACAATCGCTTATCTGCACACTTTACGTCCATGTCTGAAGTTCGTCGTTATAATAATTTAGTTCATGATGATTACAAACTATTTTTTTTTTGAGACTGAAGGAGAAGTTTTAAAAATAATTACATTGGATATTTAGAAATATGTAGTGTTTATCGTTCTCAGGCTGAAAGAGGGTTTTTTAAAACAGGATGTCTAAAAATTTCGTTCTCAGATTAATAGCTGGATTTTAAGGATCTGACACAGGATGCATAAAATATGTATATTGTATATCACCAGGGCCCGGATTTTGATGACCTGAAAATATTTAAAAAATTACTTATACAATGACCGAAAATCAAGAAAAATTACCAAAAATATGACCCAAAAATGTAATATGCAGGGCCCGGATTTTGATGACCTGAAAATATTTAAAAAATTACTTATACAATGACCGAAAATCAAGAAAAATTACCAAAAATATGACCCAAAAATGTAATATGCAGGGCCCGGATTTTGATGACCTGAAAATATTCAAAAAATGACCTATAAAATGACAGAAAAAATCCAGAAAAATAACCTAAAGGAGAGAAGAAAGAATACTTCGCTTCCATGTTATTCACATTTCAGAAAACACGTGAAGAAAAATTCCCTAAGATGGCCAAAAATGACGAGAAATACCCTTAAAAGTCCAAAAATTTACCAAAAAATTACCCCCAAAATGAAAAAAAAAATCTTAAACCTAAAAATGTCAAAAAATTACCTATAAAATTTACATTTCTGTAACCAGCAGCTCATATCCGAGATTTATATATTTAAGAGCATCGCATAGGATACAAGAAAAGAAAGATGACATGCCATCAAAATCCGGGCCCTGTATATCACCATGTGATTTTATAAAAGTTTTAAAAAGAGACATACAGCTTTTTTCAGTAATGTACAGGAGAAATATTTCGATACACAGCGAACAAAAATTTCTGAATGGATTTAGGAACGCTTCAATCCAGTCTATCTGTCCCCCCATTTATATAAAATAGGCATATAATTGTGTGCAGCCTGTATTTTGAATGCGCGAAGAGAATTGCTACGATACTTGGCTTAAGTGCTAAGACTCTCGGCAGGTGTCACCAGTGTAGTAGCAAGCTGAATCATACCGTGACCGTTAGATGCCACTGAACATCAAGGTTGTAGGTTTTTATTTAATCTGCATTGCAAAAAGGTAACGAAAAGTTTTTATTTCATTTGTATCATTGCTCAGGTAGCACGATCTTATTATGCCACGGCTTGGTGCATTAACGAGAGCGAATATTCTCAAAAAAACTCCTCGTGCTCTTAGATTTTTTATTTTGTATTTATTATCCATTCGATAGCGTCTTTTAATATTTTTATTACTAACGCTGGAAATTTTGATTGTTTCATTTTTATGATTCATTGTCATTTATTGGTTCAGTCATCGTCATTATTATCGTTCGTTCGCCCTTTCCCACAGTAAGGTAAGTTCCGGTAGACATAGGCCAACCACACGTATTTAAAAACTCTTAAACTCCCGTGATTTAAACGCACCACCTACTTTCACCCCACAGAGCGCATTTCTGTCTTTCGCCGGGTTCTCACAATAAACAGCGTCTCTCTGTCTCTATGCAGCATTAACTGGTTGGTTTCATAGCGGAGAAATAATGCGTTTCCTGTGAGGTACGAATTAAATTTTTATGTGTGATTGAAGAGAAATTCAGTTTTTAACCCATCTTCTCGTCAGAGAGGATGTTACATAGGGACTATTACCGCAAGAGTTCAGTTGGAAAAAAAAATCTCTGGTCGTGGTCCTCAAGGGGCCTGACGCCAAGACGAACTGATTGACGGTAAACCGCCAGTCGTAAGGTCTCACTCAGTTTTTTAATTTTGCACTTGACTCTGAATATAAGCAGTAACGTCCGTGCTCGACTTCTTTACTCGACTCATAACAAAACCACTTCCTAATATTTACCTTTCTCGTTTTGTAAGGCTTTACCCTCTCTCAAGATGTACATCTACCTGGAGGAGGAATAGGCACTGTTGGTAGCTTTAAGAGCAGGAAAACTTCTGTGTCCTCCTCCTTAAACATAGCGTCCATTACTAATCCTCCTTTCACACTTTCTCCCGTCTCTCTCTGATTCTCCATTCATGAAGGGTTAACTGTGTTAGAAAGACTTAATGATGTTACTATCCAAGCCCTAGAAATTGAACCCCTAACCACTTCTCCCCTGTCTTTCCCTAGACTAACATAACCTGCCCTTTTCAGGGCCACAGTGGCTATTCTGTTCTCCTCTCCTATTGGTTCATTCGGTTGTGTGTGAGAACCAATGGGGACTGGCCGTTCATTGTGTCCTACGGGTGATCCAACCGAAATAGACTTGCTGTCTACTATTTCCCTCCTATTTCCTACATAATCCGACGTTTCGGCAAGAAAATTTCTCTGCTTGCCACTTGGTTTCACGCTGGTTCCTTGCTCGGCTTATTCTTTGAACCTGAAAACGGAAATAGAATGCTCCTCCGAAAAGTTTGTTGACTTTCAACCGACTACACGGTGTTATATCACAGAATAGGATTCTTAATTATTTCAGATCGCGTAATAAGTTGTAGATATGTGCATTCACATATGTTATGCACAGAACGGTAGAGCATGAGAAGAAAGAACCACGTCACAGCCTTTTTACTATTATCTCCATACTCTCCATACCGGATTTAATAAATAAAACAGAGTCTGTTGTACTGTGTTGTCACTCAGCGGTCCCTGAGATGTGAAATGTCTGCTCAACCAACATTTTAACGTAACCATGGTTCAAGGGGTTTTGATCTCTGACCCTACATATTACTGACTCAGGATAATGAGGAATATAGGAATTGACTTTCCATACCTCTTTCCCCTTCCCCCCCACCCCTAGATAGCGCACTCTGGCACGTGTGGTATTTATATAAACTTATAGGATTGTGCGGAACTGGTTCCACGAATCATATGCGACGTATTGTCACAGCACAGTTGTAACTTTCTCTAAGAGAAGTCCGTGAACTTTGACTTCTCCGAAGGTACCAGTTGTCGACTCTGTTAACATTAAAAATATACCCCTATACCAAGATTTTTTGAGGCACATTGGAATTAGACACAAAGATAACCAATTATTGTTTCTGAGATGGGCAGGGCTTATGTCACGCATGGGGGAGAAGAGAAATGCATGTAGTGTTTTCGTGGTAAAGCCAGAAGGAAAGAGACAAATAGGAAGACCTAAACTTAAGTGTGAATATAATATAAAGATGGATCTTACGGAAATAATATGGGTTGGTACGGACTGAATCCATCTGACTATCGACAGGGACCATTTCGAGGGGGAAGGGGGCTTTTTGAAAACGGTAATGAACCTTTGGGTTCTATAAAATGTTCGAAAGAACTTGAGTAGCTGAGCGATTGGCAGCTTCTCAAGAAGGACTCAGTTCCATATAGTTAGTTAATTATTATTTTCTTGAATCATAGCTTTGTCTAGTATGGTAGATCGTTACAGACGTTTCGGAGTATCTTCGGAGCAGCGTCTAATTACTCCGAAACCTTGGTATATATCAGACAAAATGAGTCTTAGTTTGAAGCAGTACCAATCGAACTCAATCGCAACTCGCTCCAAGAAGAGTAAATAATAAGAGTAACAAATTAAATATGTATATTACGAAACGCACGGAAGGCATTGAGTAATAAGGATTTCCACAACTAATATTCGTCACTTAATATCAGAGTGACTGAATAAGAACATGTGATGGTGAGACTTATTCAGAACCCACGAGGTTAACCGGAAATAAATTCAGAATTTGGGTATGGAAAACCTTATAGGAAAACACAGATTGGAATCTATACGAGTACGTTAAAGGTAAAGTTGTCCCTGTGCTTAAATAATCAAGCACTACACAGTGAAGATGTGTGGCGGAGTTGAGGTAAAGCTCCACCATTATTGACCTCGGCAAGGGATGGCGATAAGAGGCCAGTTTTACATCCGGCCACTTAACTTCTGGGGGAAGAACACCGGATGCCAATTGGACAGGAAACTGTGTGGGCTCGAGAGCTGGTCTGGACGCTGAGTGGTAGAGAAAAATCATGCTCCTTCCTGGAATCAAATCCCAGCCGTTCAGCCCGTAGCTCGTCGCTTTACCGACTCAGCTATCTTTGTAAATGGAACATGTGCCATAGTCATTCGAAGTTGTAGAATACTTCATAGGTCCGCACACTTGGCTGAGTCTATATCCGCTCTCGGTCTATTGAATGCCTAAGAAAGTGAAAGCCTTGTAACCATGATCAGCACTTTTGCTTCATTAAGTCCTGAGACAGATTGTTAGAAGCCACTTAATGGAGACGGTATTGAAATTTGATCTCCCATACGGACTGAGGATGTGTGAAAACAGAATTATAAGCAAAATAGTTGGATCTAAGAAGAATAAAATAGGAAGAAATCGGAGAAAATTACATTAGGAAGAGCTTCATGATTTGTACTCTTCGTCAGATATTATTAAAGTAATCAAATAAAGGGAGATGAAAAGAGGAGCACGTAGCTCTCATGATTTGAGGAAAACATACAAATGTTAGTCAGAGAAAATACCACACTTAGTCTTCGATATGAAGAATAACATTGTCACGTTTATGAGTGACTATAGACGGGGTTTGAATTCGTGACTCGATTTATTGACCACTTATATACTAATGACTCTTAATGTAATGTATGTAAGGGGTGGGCCATAAAAACCGGCCCTCGCACTGCGACCTTCAATTATCTATTGTGCTTCCCCTTTGGATCAACACTTTATAAATCCTACACTTCGAATGAAATGTAGGACTTTATTTATGGGGGCGTCATAAAAGTCACTTGGTTCCATAAAGAACTGGCCCAGGTGACGAAATCTTAAGTAAGCTATGGCCTCACAATCACAGAGGATAAGTGTGACATTCTTTTTCTTGCAGGCACATTTCACAGGTTGGGTTATCTGTCAGCCCCAACTTGAAAAGGTCTCCTTTCAGGTGGCAGTGTCCGGTATTCCTACCACTCATGACTCTTAACTACACTTCTTCAGAGATCACTGGCTTACACAGGCTAGTGTTCTCAATCTATTAGTCTCCACTAGTCGTTTCCCAGCAACGGATTTTAAAGCCGGAACTATAACAGTCACACTGAACTAGACACTCCAAATATGACACATAAAGTCTTCTCTTCACAGACGCACTCTTGTGAATAACTTTTCTTCACAGCCTCCCGTACAGAACTGCCCAACAACTTACTCTGTCCCTTGCTTATAATATATCGGCACGGACCACGTAGAAACACCCCGTTTCCAATAGTAACCCTTTCTTGTGTGCGTATTCATTATCGCTGGAATATGTTTACTGAGCCGTTGTCCAGAAACGGTCATTGTTGACAAGGTCACCGCTTAGCATCGTGTCTATACACCACAATAATTGAGCGAATCTTAATTTGTACGACTCCCAGCGTCGTGAGACAGTAAAATATATTTATGAATCCCGCGGGACTCGGAACCAAGAATGACTGTGCTGGCGAGGACCAGCAGAAATTTACAACACAAACCAGGCGGAATGAAACTTCAGGTACTGTAAGGCTTTGGGAATTTCTTGACTAGCTAAGTAACTATAAGCTTCTGAAAGGTGACACTGCCCTATTGAGTTCATTATTCAGTTGGTTAGTTAGTTACTGAATGGAGCTAGTGACTCAATTTCACTGCAAATTCGGTACAAATCCGGGTATTATGAAATTCTCATACCCTGTCTAATCGAAATCTCAAGCGTCACAAATTTCAGGTAAAATAAAAGAAGGAAGAGTAGCGTAAATAAAAAAAAAACTCGAATGTTCTTTCCACATCAGTGAACCGTGCGGTCCGATTGGCCACATCACTTCAGTTAAATCCCACAGAACGAGGGACAGACGATAAATCTGTCAGATACGGACAGAAAAGGACATTTTCTTTAGTATTAATCCCATTGTAGTCACGGGGTTTATCGCCGGATAAGTTCTCAACATGGTAGAATTAGTAAGACCTGTTCCTTTTATTCTGCTTTCTGTTATACAGTAGTGGGAGGCGGGTTGCATAACGACACAGAGCTGTGTGATTTGGTAATATTAATGTTATGTAAATACTTTAGCGGAAAGATATGCCGGAAGAGAAAGACACGGAAGAAGTCAAAGAAATTGGATTATCATGTTACGCAGTAATATCAATCTAGAACAGTAGATAATATTAATTAATACAGGTGATTTAATGTGATTTAAGTAGTAAACAGGGTGGAAATATAAATTAAATTATTTTGTTTCGAAGACGTGAAATGTGAGAGCGTGAAGCGGATTAACACTTTGAAGCCCGGTGCTTTTGTGTGTACAACCTGCTTTAACTTACTAAAACTCTTTAATTGTGCCCAAAAATGCATTTATGACCTTCGCATGGTTCTCATAATAAACAGCATTAACCTATCGGCCTCCATAGCAGAGATGTAATGTGTTTCCTGTGAGGTACGAACTGATTTTATATATATTGAAGAATTTCGATTTTTAATCCCTAGTAAAGGAGTGACCTCTCCTCTCGCCGAAGAGGATCCCTCATTTGAAAACATGTAAAAGTCTTTGAAAAAATAAAAATGGGACCCGAACCTAAGTTTGACTGTCCTATTGAGGACCAGTAGCAATTTATCCGACCGATCTTTAAATACAGCCCTTCTAACGTAAATATCAAAATTCCCACCATAAGTAGTGAAGGCCCCGCTCAACTTCTCTGCTCATAACAAAGTTCACTTCCTAAACATTTACCTTCTTCGTATCCCAAGGCTTTACCCTCTTCCAGAAGGATGAGCGGGAACAGTCTGGGAGCCTCCAAAGCCGGAAAATGATCCCGTCCCTAACCCCCGATATATCTCTCACTCCAACCCACTTTCTCTTCTCTCTCTCTTCAATCTTCATCCTTGTCTTCGAAACAGTTTTCCACGTGACATACGCAAGATTGAGATATTTCGAGTTGTGACGTCGTCTAGTCTTGTAAACGGATATCAGCGTCTATATTTTAGGGGACGAAATTATTTCGAACCCAAGGATGAAGGCAGCTGGTTTTAACCTTGCTATCATAAACATTCGTTGACATTCTTGTCATTCCAAATACACACGAAAATATCATGTATAAAGAACTTGAGAGAGTATTCCTGACTTATGACTAACCGCTCTTTTGTCACGCCGTGACGTTCTCCTCATTGAGTAAAAATAGTGGCTGTTTTAGACGTTTTGAAATCCTGATTCTTAGTCAATACGAAGCAATGTGGTTACCTGTACCACAGCGAGAGAGACACTTACTGCATCCGGTTTGTGTTTTCCAGTTATGAAGTACGTTATATTGTAAGAAGCGGACTTACGTATTTAGCGGCCGGATTGAGTTCTGCAGCTGCAGAGTTTAAAGACTGAAATTTCTGAAGTGTGACATTAATCTTAAATGGATATTATAATCCCACTTTTGCAATGTTACTGTTATCAAGTTTATGTTTACTCTTCGCAGGACCAAATTTCGATAGAATAATACAGGGCGTTCAATCAAGGAGGAAACTTGGCACCACCGATGACTGGGCACAATATTCCTCACATATTGCTCCTGTAAAGGGGCCCATACACGTACGAGTCTGGCTCGGCGAGCTTGACTCGGGAGCCGGGCTCGGATTAATTTCACCACACGCGTGAGCTGAGGCTACTCACACACGGACGAGTTTGGCTCATTGGAACCCGAACCGAGCCGGACCCGAGCATGGGCCCCCTAACTGTAACTGTAACGGCGCGCGTTTATCAGCGCTAATGACTCATTCTGCTATCGGCAGTTACAGCAGCAATCTGTGAGGAATGTTGGGCCGGGTCAGCGGTGTTGCGAAGTTTCCTCCTTAACTGAACGCACTGTACAAAGCATAACAGAGTATTTTTTTTTAATTTTAGGAATATTTCGAATTTTTTTAAAACACTTTGACATGAAGATTGTGGGAGTTATTTAGTATTTTGCTTTCAGAAATGTAAAATTGCTAAAAACCGTAAAGTTACCTCTATATTAATTAATTCATTCATTAGTTAAACAGCGCGTAATGAAGTTGAATGGGAAGTGGAGGTTTAGTTCCTCTCTTCTTAACTTCACTACTACATGGAGATAAATAGTTTCACGCCACGGCCGCTTTACCTCCGAGGAAAAATCCCCCGGTATCCATTAGATAGGAGGCTGGGTGAACGCAAGAGAAGAGAAAAATCTCGTCCCCAGCTGGAAATTGAACCCCGGCTGTCCAGCCCGTCGCTGTAAGTTAAAGAATGTGGCACCAAAGTAACCACATCACCTTAAAGAGTTAACGTTGAAGCAAGTGGTACACATAGTTACCACTCACAAATATAAAAAATGTTTTGGAAGGAACAAATCACCTACTTTCCTTTGATTAGACAAGTGCCGAAGAAGTTTGCGGGATACACAGACATACAGACAGCAAGGTGATCTCATAAGCCTGTTTTAATTTGTTCAATTTATTTATAGCTCTACAGTCTTTGTTGGACCTTAGCTGGTTTTTCAGTTTCCTAATCCTGTACACAATCGGTAGGACTCCTTAGACGGGGGATCAGCCCGTCGCAAGGCCATTACCTACGAACAGAACAGCACAAAGACAGAATTGAGTGGGATACGGACCCACGATCCCAGTGTTTGATCGAGCGAACATTGTTCATGGCTTAGACAGCGCGGTCACAGTGATCGGCATTTTTCTTTTTTTAATTCAAGACATTAATTTCCTTGCTGACAGATGTATATGACGTACCATCATGCGTTCACTTCATGTAGCGAGTTCAAAGAGCGCATGTCCAACTTTGCCGTTCTCCCCGCTTCGGGAAGTTTGTTCCAGCCGGATGTCGGGCTATTGTTATGTCCTTGCGAGACCCCAGTGCTTGTTGGGTGTGGCGGATATATGCGGTGGGGCCCATAGTTCACCCCCACTCGCCCACATCAAGGTCAACCATGTAGAGCATGTGGAAATACGATATATGAAATCGGAAACACGTGTCCTTAACAGAAATGTGGGTCTGTAACAACAAGACTCGCACTGGGCGTACGTTTTCTTCTGAAATATATTGCTTCCCATGCCGTCGGATATTGATGGATGAATCAATACTAATTTTATTGCTCCTGTAATTACTTTACGTCTGCCTATTCTAGTGTATCCTTGTTCAACAATTATCTGATTTTTACGTTTGTCATTTATTAAACAGCCCTGTCAGTACCCTAGAATATAACGTTGAATGATTTCGAAACAATGTGAAAAGTGGACGGTTACAGTCTAATTTAAGTATGGTGTGGAGGAACTAAGCAAAACCACGGAAACTTCGGTCACAATAGCAAGTGACCACACCGAGATTCAAACTGGTCCCCTCCTGAATCCGGTTTAAAAGCGTTACCGCTATGCCAACCCGCTCGGCTCTTTCAACCTGTTTTGGATAATGTATTCGGTGACAGTACATCATTTCTCGCTCACGTTTATTTAACATGACGTCACAGGGAGGGGAAGAGTAAACAGTTATTAAAAGCGTAGGTGGCCATTTTACATGTTTCGATAACGAGAAAAGAATCCGTCACTCTTCAACACAAAACTTTAGGCAGTAGATAACAAAACAAAAAGAAAGTCAACAGTTATTTGTCTCAAAAGAGATTGCGCGTGGTATAAAAGATGATTTAACTGTCAACTCTTAATTAAAGTTTAGGTGGAGCTATGAAATATGTGACCGGTACAATGGAACCAGTTCCAAAACAAGCCTTACCCATATATGTATACATATTGTGGCATAATTGTTCAGAGGAAGAACTGTGGAGCCAGAGAAACAGCCGTTGCTAGCGAACGGCTCTGAAACAATTATTTCTAGGCAACGGCCACGAAACAGACAACGAAACGACGTCCATTGCTAGGTTGTATATTCTTAATAAGCAATAATATACGGTCGCTGCTAGAAAACCGCTATGTAAACATGGAGGAACTGTGTTTTCTACGTGGTTCGTGCCGAAATATTATAAGGAAGGGACATGGCTGCGAGTCACTTGTACCCCCTGTGACTGTGGATTCGAATACCTTAACCATAGCCTTGCGAGTCGTAGGAGGGGACAAAAAGGGAACCCAGTGCCTGGGGGTATAATTGGGCCACCCTGCTCCTGGGGAATATAAATATGGGGGCCTGACCCTCCAGGTTGGCGGAATCTCGTATCTGAGACAGTAAAATGTGGTCATGAACACGTGAATAACTGCGCTGGCGAGGACCAGCAGCAAGATGATGTTACGGAAGGACTATGAATGCAAGTGTTCAGTTGAAAACAAAAATACTGATCGTGAGTCTCAAGGGGCTTGGCGCCAAGAAAGACTGATTTGGCGGTAAACCACCAGTCTTAAAGTAACTTGACTCTAATTTTGTGTCAGTTTGAAGGGAGCCGCGATCCAGAGAGGACTTGAGCCCGGAGGGAGAGGAATAACCTTTGTTAAAAGTCGTTACCAGGAAACGACTAGTAACAGAACAATAGATTGTGTGCTCAGTGAACTGTAAAATGTACAGATCAGCGTTGGCGTTAAAATTATGTGCAGTTACGTGTTGTGTGTTAAAATGATATAAATTCAATAACCAATCCAAAATCCCGTCGAGAGTCACGCTAGATAAGTGACTACTCATAGACTGTGTTCAAAACAAAGAAATAGTAACACAAAGCTCTGAGATGTGCCTACATTAAGAGAATCGTGTGACAAGCCCTGCGTGGGGAGCCCAGAGTGCTCTAGTCGGTATAATAACTAGGCTGCTTAACCGACGATAAAGGAATTTAGATTTGGTACCTGGCAGGGACACAAGACTTTTCCTTCTCCAAAACATCAAGACATTTTCAGTACTTATGGAGCTGAGCCCTTGTTGATGAGAAGCCAAATCTGCAGGTACTCAAGAATTTCCCAGCATTTTTTGGAACCCGAAGGTTCATTACCGTGTTCACAAGAGCACTCCACTAGTCCCTATCCTGAGACAATTCAATCCAATCCATACCGTCCCATCCTATCCCTCTAAGATCCATTTTAATATTGTCCACCTACCTACGTCTTGGTCTTCCCAGGGATCTCTTTCCTTCTGGCTTTCCCACCAATATCCTATATGCATTCCTCGTCTCCCCATTCGCGCTACCAGTAACAAGCCTAAACAGCGTCGGGTTCCTGATAACTTAGGAAGGACTTCGAAGGAAGCGGACATGATGGTCTGATAGATGTACTGTCCTGGTATTTGCCTGGATGGACGGAGGAAAACCACGAGGAATCTCAGTGAGGTTAACCGATGTTCAGTCTGAGATTGGAACCAAGAATCACTAGTTTAAGACGTTACCTCTAAATCAGTCTGTTCGATAATAGTTTTTAGTAGGTCATAGCACTGCGATACTGAAGAATTTGTGTCCTAGTACAAATCATATGGCAGTGCATATATGGGTACCCTGTGAGGTATGCAGACCCGACACTCATGCCTGAGGTAACAGCAGTGGATAGAAAGTTGGACAGGCCTGCGCTTTGAGCGAGCAGGCACGCGCCTGAGCGGCTCACGTTCCTACGGCAGTTATTAAGCAGACCTACATCACGGACTGGAAATTCAGTACGAGCGTGATCCGTATCTAAGCATGCATTATCTTTCTGTAGCACTGTGGTAACCATATATACCACTCGCTGTGACGTTCACGAACACGCTGTTTCTTAATTTATTTTCACTCTCAAAACAGACAGCCATTACAGTAAACCGACAACATTCGCGGGAATTTGGGGGTGTAAATGTAAAGTTACCCCTGGGGTTTAATTAATTAAGCACCGAACCGTGAAGACGTATGGGCGAGTGGGGGTATAGCTCCATTATTCTTAACCTCCGCACGGAACGGAAGTGAGTGGTCCTCATTGAGAAGCCACCAAATCATGCACCTACTCAAGAATTTTCAAAAATTTTATTGAGCCTGAAGGTTCATTACCGTGCTCACAAGAGCCCTCCACTGGGTCCCTATCCTGAGCCAGATCAATGCAGTCCCTACCATCCTATACTATCCTGTCTCTCTGAGGCTCACTTTAATACTAACCTACGTTAATTCTCCCCAGTGGTCGCTTTCCTTCTGGCTTTCCCACCAAAATCCTACATGTCTTCGTCTTCTCACCCATACGTGTTACACTCCCTGCCCATCTTATCGTTCCTGACTTGGTCAGACACTGTCTGAAATACAGAGTATATATAGTAGGAGGATAAGACGTGAATAAATGGAAAAGGAGTGGGCCTATCCGGTCCATGCACCACGGTCATCAATGAGGTATCGTGTGTCGATGATTGGGCGATATTTAATAGTCAACTGTAAAGGCTGTGTAAGAAAGTGGAGCGGAGTTACTGACTAAAATTTCGGAATACGTCAGCCAGAATTGCAGGTGTCTCCACCGAGATTCGAAACCAGCACCTCCAGAATACGATCCCAAAACGATATTAATATATTAATTTTAACAACAAATTTATTTAACTAATCTAAAGTCATAACGATATAAATCCCTGTGCAGAGGAACACTGTATACAAGTAAATTATTTCCCTCTAGTGATGAAGACTCAAAGTATAATTAGAATAATCAAGTCAAGGAGAACGAAATGGGTAGGGCATGTAGCACGAATTGGGACAAGAGGAATGGCATATAGGATATCGGTGGGAAGGAGTGAATGAATGTATAAGGGGTGGGCCTTCTTGGCCCTTGCACCGCGACCACAGTGATCTGTTGTGCATCCCCTTCTAATTCTCCCCTCAGCAATTTTGTACGTGGGGACGTCGAAATAGTCACTTGGTTCCATAAAATATTGACCCAAGTGACGTAATCTTAAATAAGCTAAGGCCTCACATTCACACAGGATATGTGTGGCTGTTTCATCTTCTGACACCTCTCACAACTGAGACTGTTACTTAGTCCCAATTTGAAGAGGTGTCCTCTGAGGTGACAGTGTCCTGTAAGTAGTCCTACCGCCCATCGTAGAGGGAAAGACACTACTGGGAAGACCATGACATGGTTGGGTGGACAATATTAAAATGGATCTTAGAGAGATAGAATGGTATGGATTGGATTGATCTGGCTCAGGATAGGGTCCAATGGATGGCTCTTGTGAACACGGTAATGAACCTTCGGGTTCCATAAAATGTTTGGAAGTTCTTAAGTAAGTGAGCAACTGATGGCTTATCGAGAAGGGCTCAGACCCATGATTGAGTGATGAGTGAGTGTTGAAGAACGTACTGATGGTGGAAATGCTGCCCGAAACGTCTAAAGATGTATTTATATATCGAACTGCTTACAGTTGATGGAATTACTGTTCATTTAAATATGCGGTTCGGCCCATTGTGAAGAGCAGTTCTTGTTGCGTCGTGCTCGAGTACGGGGCAGATCAACCGCTCACTTAGCTGGCAGCCGCCAGGTAACGGGGAACAAGCCCTGAGGTACAGATAGTCATTATAGTAATTACGCTAAAAGAAAAACAAATTTCGTCACGGCGAAGCATACTAAAGCCAGTTATGGCTGCCTCGTTCCATTACACTACTAATCTAATGAGCGAGCGATGACACAGAAAGATACACCCAGTAGAACGTCTAATTCAGTTCGTCACCCTCCAAGTGGCACTTATGGGAGACACTAGAAACTCGTATGCATTTTTTTCTTAATCTGAGTACAGGCCGCCTCTGTGATCTAGTGGTCAAGAGTTCCTGGCTACAAATCCAGAGGTCCGGGTTCGATTCCCGGCTATATCAGATTTTCTTTTCTGAGAAGTGTTGGGTCTGGAACAGGGTGCACTCAGCCTCGTGAGGATAATTGAGGAGCTATTTCAAGGAAAAAGTAGCAGCTCTGATCTAGAAAACCGAAATTAACGACCGTGGGGATTCGTTGCGCTGACCATGCGACACCCTCTATCCGCTAACGTTGATACTAACTTTACCGACAAGCATCGGTCGCCCGGTCGGTATAGTTCGCTTGCGGACTAACACCACGGAGTTTGTTTTTTTATATATATGTGAATACAAACCGATTACAGTGGCCGCGCATGAACTCTCTTCGCCCTCTCAAACACTGGGATTGTGGGTTCTAATCCCACTTGAGGCATGGATGTCTCTGTGTGTCCTGTGTGTAGGTAGCGGCTTTGCAATGGGCTGATCCTCCATCCAAGGAGTCCTATCGATTTTGTACAGAATTAGGAAACTGAAAAGTGGCCAAGGCCCAACAAAACGGCTGTAGAGCCATGGAGAGTTAGATCTGAAGACAAAGAATTACTTCAGACACACAAATATATATGGAGGGGGAGGATAATATTAAAGTAGATTTTAGAAAGATGCGGTAAGATGATATTACTACTTTCCTCTCTCTCCAGAGTTTAGCGGTGGGCTCTTGCAAGTCGCTCTTAGGGTTCCATAAAAGGCAAGTATTCTACTGACCAGTTGAGTGGCTGATGCCATTTCAAGGACGAGTCTGTCCCATGGACTTCGTTTACAAGAAATCGAACACAAATGTATCTCTTTTTGCACGGGTTTGTCTTCCTGGAAACTGCAGTGTGAAATAAGGATCCACAATGTTGGACTCGAAGTTATCATGGAGTTGACTATGAACTGAGGCAGCTACTGAAGAATGCCATCTTCTTGCATGTGGCGCCTTGTAGATATAGTGCAAACCTACGTTTCGGAGGAACGTATCGCCTCCGTCTTCATGTTTGCAGCCACCTGCACACGCTTGTTTCTCGCTCGCGTATTTTTCTACACTTAAGATGGAGGCGATACGTTCCTCCGAAACGTCGGCTCACGCTAGATGTATACAACGCAACATCCCAGAAGAGGGCATTCTTCTTAGTCACTGCCGTGAAAACCTCAAATCTTACAGAGAGAGCTACTGCTTGCCTCTTGTGAATTGTTTGGCTTTCTCTCCTTCTCTGAAGGCAGTATTTTCCACCGAAACTAGGTGAACTTCTAGGGTTCTAAATGGTGACAAGTGAAGATGGTATCTTCATAGTCGCCTCTGAGAGAGTTTGTAACCCAACATACGTCAGAGTTCTTCCTTTCTCATAGAGTTTGTTCCGAATTTTGAATTTATGATATGACTTTAGTGCAATATATTTAAAGGAAATATATCCCGTTTCGGGTCACTTATGTATTCCTGTCGTGCAGCTTGCTTTTTAAAACCATAAAGCAATAAAAAGGGAGGTCGCGGGGTCAAGTCCCGATGAGGTCATTGAATTTTTTCAGTTCACCTAGTACTTCCGGCCGCACTATGGCCCCGGGGTCGACTCAGCCTCTAACAGAAATGAGTAAAGGGCGGCCGGTGCGTAAATCTGAAGACCTCACCGCCATCTGTGAGCCTATTGTCTATAAAATGTAGGAGCCTCGATGTCTCACATCTCTATGGGCCTCCACGGCCTGTTTACAGGGACAGTTTTACCTTTACCTGAAGATGACCGACGTTAGTGGAAACATAGTGTGTATACATCCGTGATGTAAAAGAGATTTTAAAGTTTAAAACTGAAAAATCAAGTTGCATGTGAGACGGCTAACTAAGAAGAGTACTTAACGTAATAATGTAAAAATACTCCATGAAGTGGAATCCTTCTTGACATCTTACAGTCGCTTAGCTACCCCAGAATTTCCACCTCACGTGGAATCCGAATTTTCTTTACCGTGNCTTCTTGTGGCTAAAGGGCGGCCGGGGCGTAAATCTGAAGACCCCATTGCCATCCGTGAGACAGTTATCTATAAAATGTGGGAGCCTCGATGTCTCACATCTGTATGGGCCTCCACGGCCTGTTTACAGGGACAGTTTTACCTTTACCTGAAGATTACCGATGTTAGTGGAAACACAGTGTGTATACATCCGTGATGTAAAAGAGATTTTAAAGTTTAAAACTTATAAAGGTTTGAAAAATCTGGTTGGATGTGAGACGGCTAACTAAGAAGAGTACTTAACGTAATAATGTAAAAATACTCCATGAAGTGGAATCCTTCTTGACATCTTACAGTCGCTTAGCTACCCCAGAATTTCCACCTCACGTGCAACCCGAATTTTCTTTACCGTGTTTGCATTAGCCCGTAACGAAGTTACAGAAATTAAACATAATTTAAAACATTTTGTCCTTTTTTTTTATTTTTAAGGATCCCGCACATTTTGTTTGCGTGTACGGCAGCGACACGAACGCCCTCAAGAAGTAACGGCAGTGTCCAGATCTCCAGTGATTGTATGTCGAAACATTTCAACTTAGAAATACCATCGAAGGTCTCTTTGCTCTCCCAAGGTTACTGGACAGGCAAACCAGTTGCCAATAATAATAATATGCTCTACATATTGTGACTGGGGGGTCTCTACAGTACTTTGGGCGTGACCCTCTCGCGAAGGCCGTCAACATTTTATTTTTTTTTAATTTAATTCTTCAGTTAGAGAAATGTCAGCAACCGACTGGTAAAAGCGCTTTGTTGTAATGAAGTCCTAACGTAAGAGGTAAGGAAAGAACTTACAAGCCATCTCTGTAACAGGCCATCGAGACCCATAGCTTTGTGAGACGTCGAGGATCCCACATTTTCTAGACAATCGGCTCACAGATGGCGGTGAGGTTAACTAAAGCTATCCCTGTAACAGGCCATGGAGGCCCACAGGGTTGTGAGATGTCGAGGCTCCCACATTTTCTAGACAATCGGCTCACAAATGGCGGTGAGATTAAGTAAAGGTATCCCTGTAAGAGGCCGTGGAGTCCCATCGGGTTGTGAGACGTCGAGGCTCCCACATTTTCTAGACAATCTGCTCACAGTTGGCAGTGAGGTTAAGTAAAGCTATCCCTGCAACAGGCCATGGAGGCCCATCAGGTTGTGAGACGTCGAGGTTCCCACATTTTCTCTAGAAAATCGGCTCACAGATGGCGGTGAGGTTAAGTAAAGCTATCCCTGTAACAAGCCATGGAGGCCCATCGGGTTGTGAGACGTCGAGGCTCCCACATTTTCTAGACAATCGGCTGACAGATGGCGGTGAGGTTAAGTAAAGCTATCCCTGTAACAGGTCGTGGAGGCTCATAGGGTTGTGAGACGTCGAGGCTCCCACATTTTCTCTAGACAATCGGCTCATAGATGGTGGTGAGTCCCGCCTTATGGGCCCGTCGCCATTTAGCCCCAGGAAGATTCCTGGTACTCATTTCTGTTAGAGGCTGAGCCGAAACGAGGTTCATAGCGCGGCTGGAAGGCCAACTGAAATATCCAATGACAACGAGAATCGAACCCATATCCTTCCTGCTTGTAGCATAGCCCTAACACAAAAGTGTTTCGAAAAGCTTTTCCAGAATTTACTTTCAGAAGCAATAACATCAGTCTTTTCCTCTCCTATTCAGTCGTCTATTCTTGTAATAGGCCGTTGAGGCCCATAGGCTTGTGAGACGTCGAGGCTCCCACATCTTCTAGACTGTCAGTTCATATACGGCGGTGAGGTCAGCCTTACGCACCAACAGACCGTCCTTTACCCACCAGGAAGATTCTTGGTGGAGTACCAAGAAAACCACAGTTGTCCCTGTGCTTAATTAAGTGAGCGTCATGCCGTGAAGACTTATGCGATAGTGGAATTGTAGCTGAACTTTGTTACCTCACACTAGATAAAGGCGAGTGGTCGCTTGAAGCGTAGAGACAGACAAAGAGACAGACGTGGAGAAGCTTACAGGCAGATTTTTGTAATTTCCTTTGCTGACTAAACATGCAGACAGACATATTGTGACACCTACACTCGTTACTAAGCGGTGACTCTTAAACACTTCCCCTTTTGCTAATCGGCGACTGTGTAAACAGCAGCCNCATAGACTCGTTACTAAGCCGTGACTCTTAAACAGTGACTGTTTCTAGGCAACGGCACGGTAAACACTTCCCCTTTTGCTAATCGGCGACTGTGTAAACAGCAGCCTTGTTAGGTAACGCCGAAAATAAACATGCACACAACAACAGAACTTGTTTTCTATGTGATCCGCGCCGAGATGTTATAACCGGGAGGTCTGGAGCTTAGTCAGTTCAGTGAGTTCTGTGAGAGAGGCTGTGAAGAGAGGACCTGAGCTTGTGAAGCTGAGGAATCTACATTGATACGAGCCGTATCCAAGGAACGGCTGGTGAAAGTACAGGCTGGAAAAGGGGCTTAGCAGCTTCTGTGGTGTCGATTTGTGAATTTTGGAGATTACCAGTGACCCTGCAATTGCTTTTAATCCTGAGTCGCGTGTATAAGTGATCAATAAATTAAACTTTAAAGCCCGTCGATAATCACACTCAAGCACGTGACAGTGTGGAAATGGCGATATAATTAAGGGTAGTCACGAGTCGTGTGTTAAAGTGGTCAACAAATCCGATCTCCAGTCCAAAATCTCTCCAAGAGCCACTTATACACGTTACAATATCGAAAGGGATTTGAACGCACGAGTCCTGTGTACAGTTGTGTAGGCTCTAAGCCAGTCGGACCGCTCGTTTAACTTGGCGGTTACAGGACGGATTTCGGTGCCATCACCGTCCAAAGAGAAAGTGAAACAGGAAAGCGTTCCTCTTACTAATCAGTAACCTACATTGGTTTTATAAATAAACGTGCTTAATAGCAGTCGTAATGTGATTAGAGATGGCCCAGGTTTTACATTAATTCCGTAATGCATGTTACATCAGCATGGCTGATTATCTCCGATTACATGCGTAAAGATTGCGTACAAGTTGCAGAAACTGTTGACTTACTGCAGTTACAGGATTTGATATATAGGCATTAAAGGCATTTAAAGAGAGGATTTGTTCTAAATAAAATGTAGGGTAAAGCTATCCCTGTAACAGACCGTGGAGGCACACAGGGTTGCGAGACGTCGAGGCTCCCACATTTTCTCTAGATAATATACCGGTGAGGTCATTGAATTTTTATTCAATTGACCTAATCCTTCCAGCCACACTATGGCCCTGGGGTTCACTCAGCCTCTAACAGAAATGAGTACCAGGAATTAATTAAATAATTTTCCTGGGGAGTAAAGCGCGGCCGGCGCGTAAGGCTGACAACCTTACCGCCATCTTCGAGCCGATTGTCTAGAAAATGTGGGACCCTCAACGTCTCACAGCCCTATGGGCCTCCATGGCATGTTACAGGGATAGCTTTAAAAAAGTTGAGTTCTGAAGACGCTCGGTTGGAAACTTTGCCTGAAATTTGGTTGGTGTGATTGAAGGTTTTCGAGGTATTCTTCCGCAGTTCCTTAAGGCAAAGAACTCTGCCCATAGAGCGAGATAATTCAGTTCGTATCGGTATAGGCAGTGCCTTAGCTCAAGCGGTCCGGGTTCTAGCCCAGGTCAGTTCATGTGGGATTTGTGGCGTGGACAAAGTGGTACTGGGGCAGGTTTTTCTGTGAGCACTTCGGTTTCCCTTGCCACTGACTGCTCCACGCTCATCATCATCATCCGGGGCTGGTACAATGGGCTAGTTAGTGGCCGACGTACCAAGTGAACTCAGTCTCACCCCACCTCATGGAACTAAAATTTTGTTGAAACGTACTCGACAGGTTAGTAAAGAACATTTCGGAGCGCATCAATCCAAATGTTTTTACTTTCACACCCCAGACACGGTACTAGGCGCTGTTAACTACAACTTATAGTGCTGCGGGCGAAAGTTGGCAAGACTGATATCACCTGGTTCGATTCATGTTTTGTCTGTCGATTCGAAAGGTTTCCCCACCCCACTTCACTAGCTCGTCGGAGCAATGCACAAGATCAGCTTTCTTAATTGGATCTTGTTTTTGTAAAACTGTAGAACAAAACGCCTGTTTCTCCCTTCCGCTTAGAGACGGTATTTTTGTGATCAGCGCACGGCTAAACGATTTCCTTGTTTCGGGTGCCAAGTACGGGTAGATATCCCTTACCCTTGCTTCGTGTTAGAAAACAAAACGAGACCAGTTCTATGATATTTATATCTTAATGGTCAATAATTTTACTGGCTTGCAGTTATTGAAACTGTCGGGTCAGATCTTACTACGATTTGGGGGTGACCGGTTAACTGCATCACGAATGGAAAGAAATGGAAAATGCGTGCGCTTCAGTCCACGGAAAAATTATAAAATAAAGATAGCTAATAGAACCTTTGAAATTAATTGATGCTAGTAAGGAGATTGATCTAGAAGTAAACACAGAGAAAACTAAGTATATGTTGCTGTCTCGTCACCAAAATGCAGGGCAAAATCATGACATAAAGATAGGAAACAGATGTTTTGAAAATGTGGCACAGTTCAGATATTTGGGAACAACAGTAACAAAATTTGATTCAGGAGGAAATTAAGAGGAGATTGAATTCTGGTAATATTTCCTACAATTCAGTTCGGAACCTTTGTTTTCTCGTCTGCGGTCCAAAAATATAACAATTACAATACACAAAACTATAATTTTGAATGTTTTTCTGTATGGGTGTGAAACTTGGCGTCTGACATTAAGGGAGGAACATACACTGAGGGTGTTTGAGAACAGGGTGTTGAGGAGAATATTTGGACCGAAGAGAGATGAAGTGACAGGAGGTTGGAGAAAACTGCATAATGAGGAGCTTCATAACTTGTACTCTTCTCCAAGTATAATTGAAATGATCAAGTCAAGGAGGATAAGGTTGACAGGGCGTGTGGCACGAATGGGGGAGACGAGGAATGTGTATAGGATATTGGTGGGAAAGCCAGAAGGAAAGAGTCCACAAGGAAGACCAAGATTTAGGTGGGTGAGTAATATTAAAATGGATCCTAGAGAAATAGGAAGGGATGGTACGGGCTGGATTGATCTGGCTTAGGACAGGGACCAGTGGAGGATTCTTGTGAACACGGTAATGAATGTTAGGGTTCTATAAAATGTTTGGAAATTCTTGAGTAGCTGCACAACTGGCATCTTCTCAAGAAGGGCTCAGCTCCATGGAGTTAGTTAGTTACACACTTTAGCCAGAGAAACTGAAAGGAAGACATCTCTTTAAAGACTTAAGAGTAGACATGAGGATAATATTAAAAACAATTTTCAAAAGCGAGGGGTTAAGGTTGTGGTCTGATGTAGCGAGTTTTACGACCTATCTGAATACTATTTAAAATGTCATCAGGACTCGAACCCGCAACCTTCCGGCTTGTAACATAGTGCTACAACCAACTGAGCTACCCCGTACCCCTCAGTCTGTTATTATTATTATTATTATTATTATTATTATTATAAGTGGGGTGGGACTAAGTCCCTTGTACTGCGGCCACTTCTGGCCTATTGTACCAGCCCCAGATGATAGGTGAGGGTGATTGTGGAGCAATTGGTGGAATGAAGATTGGCAGGGGAAACCGAAGTGCTTGGAGAAAACATGCCCCAGTGCCACTTTGTCCACCACAAATCCCACTTGACGAGTCCCGTGCCCGTTAGTGAACCGCCTCTGTGGGAAGCCAGCTACTAACCAGTCTGTCTAGTAAGCACTGCGCGCTGGAGGGTTGTAGACGGGGGCAAGTTTTACTCAGGGTTAGACAGGGTTACAGTGTAGCTTTGAGGAAACTGTGAAGTGAAATGTAAATTATAACTTACCCTACACGGGCTGGAGGACATAAGAAGACGAAGGCGTGAATCTGCGTTCCATCAATGTGTGAAGTAGCAATTAAATACTGGGTGGTCTGAGGGCTATCGTACAAGTACGTACAGCCCTTCAAGCCCTTCAAGTTAGCACGGTAAGGATTTTAACGTCTTCAAGGTGCAGGAGAAAATCAGGCCATGTTACACGACTGAATATAAATGAATCTTATTTGGTAGGGAGGAGCTGGAATAGCTTTGTCTGTATCACAACGGGCTACATGCTTGATTGCTCTGGTTCGATTCCCAATACGGGGAAACAATTTTTTTTTTCTGTATTTCACAGCGTCGAGACTGGCCCTGGGGCCTACCAAGCCTTCTATCCAGTGGATCTTTAGGACTCTTTCAGCCGCTAGTCAAGAGGCCGGGTCGTGAAGCTGACAACTCATCTCCAACTATTGCCGAGATAAAGAAAAGTTTGGGTTTTACATCAATTTCCCCATACACCTTCATGGCATAGTGCTTAATTAGTTAAGCACATGGACAATTATACATTTTTTTCCACCTTGGCACTACAGCCCCAGTGGGCCTAGGCCTACCTCCATGAACTCCGTTAACTTCGGTTTTTCTAGATCTTACACATTCGGTAGGACTCCTTGGGCGGGTGATCAGCTCGTCGCAAGGCCTCTACCTGTACACAAACACAGAAAAACGCACACAAACATCCATGCCCTGAGTGGGATTCGAACCCACGATCCCGGCTTCCGAGCGAGCGAAGACAGTTCATGCCTTAGACCGCTCGGCTACTGTGACTGCCAATGTATAAGAATAATATATAAGAATTCAGTTCGTACCTCACAGGAAACAGATCCGAACACACGATCCCGGCTTCCGAGCGAGCGAAGACAGTGCATGCCTTAGACCGCTAGGCTACCGTGACCGGCAATTATACATTTACCTTCCCTTAAATATCATTTAGAATGCTGATATATGTTCAGATCCTAGCAGGATTTTTTTCGTAGATCCTAGTGTTCGAGCGGTACAAGAAGTAGGCTTTATAAACCACTCAACTGGAATTGGTTTCGTTGTCTTTATTGCGACAATAAAAAAGGTAAAGCTAACCCTGTAACAGGCCGTGAATGCCCATAGGGCTGTGAGACGTCGAGGCTCCCACATTTTGTCTAAACAATCGGCTCACAGATGGCGGTAAGTTTGTCAGCCCTACGCGCCGGCCACCCTTTATCCGTAGGAAGATTCCTGGTACTCATTTCTGTTAGAGGCTGAGTAGACCCCGGGGTCATAGTGCGTTTGGAAGGATTAGGTAAAATTAAAAATCCAGTGACTTCATCGGGAATCGAACTCGCGACCTTCCGGCTTGTAGCATAGTGCCTCAACTAACTCCGCTACCGCGTGCCCCCATCAAACCATAATTCTGGTATAAAAGCACAGCGCATGCGCAGTTTCCAACACGTACCTCCATAAGAGTAGGGCGACTAGCGAAACACTGACAACGTCAGGGCCGGACCTGCTCACATTCTTTTTCCCCGCCCTAAATAGGACTGGTGGATTGTGAGAGCCGTCTTAATACGGGAGTTCCATTTCGTTGTCCACCCGTTCCTCCGTACGCTCAAGAGCGTTCAAGGAAAACAACCTTACACGAGTTTACATAAAGAAAAAGTTGCCATGTGACCTCCATCTTGGCAAACTTCCTGTGCACCGTTTCCACCCTTTACTTCAGGAAACTGTTTCAACGGTATACGTATATACTTAGAGGCAGGCTTGCTTGCTTGCTTGCTTACTTACTTACTTACTTACTTACTCTTGGAGCTGAGGCCTTCTGGAGGAGCCGCCANTGGAGCTGAGGCCTTCTGGAAGAGCCGCCAGTTGTGAAGCTACTCAAGAACTTCCTCAGAATTTTATGGAACCCGAAGGTTCGTTACCGTGTTCACAAAAGCCCTCCACTGGTCCCTATCCTGAGCCAGATCAATCTAATCCATACCATCCCATCCTATCTCTATAAGATCCATTTTAATATTGTCCACCCACCTACGCCTTGGTCTTCTCAGTGGTCTCTTTCCTTCTGGCTTTCCCACTAACATCCTATATGCATTTCTAGTTCCCCCATTCGTGCTACACGCCCTGCCCACCTCACCCTCCTTGACTTGATCATTCTAATTATACTTGGAGAAGAGTACAAGTTATGAAGCTGTCAGAATCATGCTGACATTATGAAACAGTACTCCAAAAGGCAATGACGAGATATGTAAGTGTAAGAATACTGTAAGTGTCTCATCAGTAAATCTGTTAAGTGCAACGGTGACCGCAACAGTTATTATGAATTAAAATATTCTTTATCCTAGAGCTCAGTCGGTATAAGGACGGGATATATGCTAGACGACCGGGCTTTGAATCCCCTATAGGGGCAAGATTTTTCTCTTCTTCATAATATCCAGACCGGATCTGGGACCCGCCAAAACTCCTATTCAGTGGGTACTGGGGATCTTCCTCCGGCGATAAAGTGGCCGGGTAGTGAAGCTTATCATTCATAACCATGTAGTGTCGCGGTCAAGAATGATGGAGCTGCACCTCCACTCCCCCAGATGTCTTTATGGCGTGGTGCTAAGTTAATTACGTATGGGAACAAATTTACCTTTATATTAATTACAATTCAGCAATGTATATATGGTGATTTCTGATGGAAAACAGATATTTATTTATTCACTTTTTCTTTAAAACATCTCGCAATGGAAAGTTACGTACACGTATTTAATAATTTATTTTCTCAAATTCTAATTCCGAAAACCTATGCCTCTCTTCCAGTAGGGAGTAATTTTCATTGTTGTAAAACAACATATAGTTGGCTTGAACTGTCAAGAGATGGCAGCAGAATGTGTTTCAGTGATATTATCGAACACGAAATATGTTCAGCAAAGAAGTAAATGTGAGTGATCAAGATACGGGGCGGAAAATGTTAAACGCGACCGTGCGACATTGCTCGCTGCCTTGCATCGTGTTCAACTACTGTACATTTATGTGTATACAGTGAGGAGGACATCTTCTGAATGTAACACCGTGCAGTCTGGTAGAAGTTCATTGACATTTCTTCTTATTCTTCTGTTGCTCCTATTTGCAGCATAAGTCATCCGTGAAACGCTTCGTTTCACTTCAGTTTCCTAATCTTAGAAAATCGGTAGGACTATTTGAATGGGGGATCGGCCTGACGCAAGGCCGTTGCCTAACACAGGCTTCCGTTCCTTGAGTAGGATTCGAACCCTTGATCCCATTGTTCGAGCGGGCGAAGACCTTTCATACCTTAGTACGCGCAGCCACTGTGATTGACTCACCGACGTTTCAGAGAAAGGTAATTCCTGGCGTTTGATTGACGCAGTGACATTTGTAGTACCACTACTACTCATACTACAAGTAGCTGGTGTTCTGAGCGAGAAATATCGCGCGTAACATGGAAATGGTTAATTAAAGACGAACAGTGGCCTTGTATCTCAGCAAGGCGCCTCACCTTACGCCTTGATTAATGCTGCGAATCTGATTATACTAGAGAACAGGATAATACCGTAACATATTGAATAAAAGCATAGCTAAACATTGGCTGGAATGTTGAAAATGATACAGTAGAGGAATTAGGGTGGGTCAAGGCAAAGTGCAGAAAGTTGTATTGTCTGCATGGCAGCCGAGGTCAGTGAAATAGGCGTCCATACTGAAGAGGGAAATGTATTCTCGCGCGATGAGATCAGACTCGGCGTGTATTGAATCCAGCGTTGCAGGTTTCGTTACTAACATCGTAAAGGTCCAAACTAACAAACTCCATGGAGCCGCCAGTCGCTCAGTCACTCAAGAATTTCATAATATTTTATGCAAGTTTCATTACAGTGTTCACAAAAGCCTCCACTGGTCTCTATCCTAAACCAGATCAGTCCAGTCCATACCACACCATCATATCTCTCAAACATCCATCTTAATATTATCCTCCCGTCTAGGTTTTCCTAGTAGTCTCTTTCATTTTGGCTTTCCCACCAAAATCTTACAGTACCGCTGATTAACTTTGTTAATAATGGAATATTTGTGTCTTTCGCCGCTATGTTTTATCCAGTAGTTTTTTTTTCTTTGGAACTACAGCCCCAGTGGGCCTAGGCCTACCTCCATGAACTTCTCCGTTCACTTCGGTTTTTCTAGATCTTACACATTCGGTCGGACTCC
>NW_019718662.1:41744-50750 GCF_002891405.2 Cryptotermes secundus
AACAGCTCGTCGCAAGGCCTCTACCTGTACACAAACACAGAAAAACGCACACATACAAACTAAACATCCATGCCCTGAGTAGGATTCGAACCCACGATCCCGGTTTCCCAGCGAGCGAAGACAGTACATGCCCTATCCAGTAATTAATATACTAAAATAAATTCAATACATTTATTCATAGGGATATCTAGGCCCATGTCTAGGGGATATGTTAGCAATCATGTTTCAGTAGAGATGGGTTCTTGGAAACGAAGACATTTCCGTGGATACTGATACGATACATAATAGGAAACTCAGATGAGAATGCTACCAGGCGTAAATCAGAATTGAGTCAACTGTAGTTCAGAAGAGAATTGAGGGAGTCCGTCGTAATTCAAATAAGAATTGAGGGAGATAGTCGTAGTTCAGGTGAGAACTGGGGGAGTTGGTCGTAGTTCAGATGAGAATTGAGGGAGTCAGTCTTAATTAAGGTGAGAATTGAGGGAGTTGGTCGTAGTTCAGATGAGAATTGAGGGAGTCAGTCGTAGTTCAGATGAGAATTAACGGAATACAATGGAGTACAACGTAGTAGTGGATTAGTGTAGTGTGGTCAGAAGTCGGGAGTGTCCAGTTGAATTCAATGATTTGTGAATCGTTGTAACAAGTTGCATAAAGGTCCAATAAATTCAATCATCAAATCCAAAAACCCGTCTTATTAGTCACGCAAACACCGGATACGTGACAATATTTTAATAACGTGTTGTATTTTATGCTTTTAATAAAGAATTAACTGAATCTGTGCTTCTAATTAGCGCCGTATATGCTGATAAGGTAATTGAATTTCTTGACTATGCAGCGTAGCGTTTTGCTGTAGATTAACTTCGTGAGTAATACACACATTTCGTATATACCAATATACAGTGTAGTGGCCTATGGCCATCCTCTTCAACAGTACAGTGCACCTCAATCTATTATATGATTTATACAAAATGGGCGAAGAGAGGTAGAAAAAGAGTTTGCAGAAGGATTAGAGGGCATGAGGAAAAATAAGAAGGCTCAAACAAACAAAAAAACAAACTACGTGATTTTATTTCGCAAGCGAACTATACCGACCGATCGACCGCCGCTTGTCGGCGAAGTTAGTGCCAACTTTTGCGGATAGAGGGTGTCGCGTGGTCAGCACAACGAATCCCCACGGCCGTTAATTTAGGGTTTTTAGACCGGAGCCGCTATTTCCTCGAAATAGCTCCTCAGTTATCATCACGAGGCTGAGTGGACCCCGTTCCAGACCCACTACTTCTCAGAAAATGTGGTAGCGCCGGGAATCGAACCCGGACCTCTTGATCTGTAGCCAGGAACGAACACTAGACCACAGAGGCGGTAAAATAAGAAGGCTCTGGGAAGAAAATTATGAAGTCATTCTTTGAATTACATTGAATAGATTATGACTATTAAAACATGGCTCCGAAATCGTTAACCTTGAACTGTAACGAACGTTTCCCTAGTTCGACACAAGAACTGTTAAAGAAGTTTGAAGTAACGGTGACTTCAGACACAGGCCTACAGCCTACAGCTTGACCTCTATACATAAGCAGTTAGCGTCTCTAATGATTGACAGATGGTAGCTTTATTCGACGGCGAAAGAATTCATAGCTAATATGTAATTCATCTTAATGGAATTTTAAGTTCAGTCCCCCCTTAAAGAGCATAATTAACTTAAGGAGGTGTGACGTCATCTCGCAAGCATATAATTGTCGCGTTACGTGGTTACAAACTCAGAACAACTGCCATAACAAAACAGCACTTAAGCTATAATTGAAGTGACCTACAGAAGTATGCATTAATAAAACAAACGAATTTTTGCCCGTCACTTCCTGATAACTATTCTGCTTGTATACCGGATGTACGAAAAAAATATTCATCGTTCTGATGAATTCTTTAAAATAGCATAAACATTTTTTTTTACTCTCAGTGAACAAAGCGAGTTATAAACAGGGAGATGTTGCCAGTGTGGCTCTGTCCTCCTGCCTCTTCGTAATCGAATGCTTTCTTAATGCTAGTGGGGTGGGACTAAGTCCCTTGTACTGCGGCCACTTCTGGCCTATTGTACCAACCCCAGATGATAGGTGAGGGTGATTGTAGAGAAATTGGTGGAATGAAGATTGGCATGGGAAACCGAAGTACTCGGAGAAAACCTGCCCCAGCGCCACTTTGTCCCCCACAAATCCCACTTGACCAGACCCGGAATCGAACCCGGGCCGCCGCAGTGGGAAGGCAGCGACTAACCGCTTGAGCTATGGCGCGGCCCTCCAATACTTGTAGCTACAAATAATTGTAACACTTTCAAGAGTACTGTAATTATAACACACACAGTGTTCAATTAACACGTTAAGTCTTCACAGGTTTTCTACGAACTTCCCGTGGCTGTCTCCTACCGAGAACTGAACATATCAGTGTCATATCTTAAATTAGGCCACGACCACTTCGACATCCCTCCCATTTCAACATTCAAAATTATCCAAACATTCAGCGTTGTATATTCCGAGTTAATAAAATCAGAAGTAAATACCCAACAAATAAAGAAGTTGATATCCCTGTGTAACTGGATGATATTAAAATGGATCTTAGAGTAATAGGAGAGGGTGGTATCGACTGATTGTTCTTGCTCAGGATAGGGACTAGTGGAGGGCTCTTGTGAACACTAATGAAACTTCGGCTTCCATAAAATGTTATGAATCTTCTTGAATAGCTGCACAACTGGCAGCATCTCAAGAAGTTACTTCCTGTTTTTCATTAAACACTGTGGTATGAAGATGTACGGTATAGTGGAAGTACAGTTCCACCATTCTTGACCTCGGCAATAAATGAAGGTTAGTTTTCAGCTTCACGTCTCGGTCGCTTTATCCCCTGGGTAAGAGTCCACGGTACCCATTGGATACGAGGTTCGTTGGACCCCAGAACTGGTTTGGAAGCTATAGAGAAGGGAAAATTCTCTTGTCACTTCCGTTGAGCATGTAATCCGTCGCTATACCGACTGAGCTATCGTAGCTCCTAAATTAAATTGATTTTCGAATCCTCTACTAGTCTCCCAATATGGTACAGTTACTTATATATTTTTGTGTAAGGTCAGAACTCTTTAGTTTCGTCAATTTTGCACGCGAATGAATTTCTTCACAGCAAAACGACTCCTCCAATGGAGTGAAAGTCCCTCAGTTATGTGTAACAGATTTCGCACAGCGAGAATTTCACAACGTGAAACTTGTATCGGAAATCAGATCAATATACATAACAGATAAAAAGACATCAATGAAAAGAATGACTTTAAGAGCGCACGGACTTGCGCAGTAAGGCTGTTGAACCTATTGTGTAATAGCACGTACGTTGTGAAATCCAGCTTCTCTACATGCCGCAATACACTCCAGTGGAGTACACAGAACTTCCAAATGCGTTCGTGACGACTTCGTATCTCTAATTGATCTTTACGTACATTACTAAGAAACGGCTGGAGCGGAGCCCTTCAGAAAACCGCGAGCTCTTCACCAACTGAAGATTTTCCAAACGATTTGTGGAACCCGAAGGTTCATTATCGTGTCCACAAGAGTCCTCCACTGGTCCCCATCCTGAGGCAGATCAATCTACTCCATAGCAGCCCTCTCTGTTTCTATAGGACCAATATTAATGTTGTCCTCTTGCATACGGGGGTCACGCGGTAGTGTAGTTAGTTGAGGCTCTATGCTACAAGCCGGAAGGTCGCGGGATCGAAACCCGATGAGGTGGATTTTTTTTTCAGTTCACTTAATCCTTCCAGCCGCACTATGGTCCTGGGGTCGACTCAGCCTCTAACACAGATGAATACTAGGAATCTTTCTGGTGCTAAATGGCGGCCGGCGCGTAAGGCTGACAACCTCACCGCCATCTTTGAGCCGATTGTCTAGAGAAAATGTGGGGACCTCGACGTCTCAAAACCCTATGGGCCTCCATGGCCTGTTACAGGGATAGCTTTACTTACTTTTTACTCTTGCCTACGTCTTCATCTTTCTAGAAATATCTTTCCCACCAAAAACCTACATGCTTTTCCTCTCCTCCCTCGGTAAGGTATCTTGGACAGGGGATCAGCCCGTCGCAACACCGCTACCTACACATAACAACACAAACACAGAATAAACGCAAACAGACATCTATGCCTCGGGTGGGATTCGAACCCACGATCCCAGTGTTCGAGAGAAAGCTGTTGTAATGGATTAATCGTGGCTTGTAACAAAAGAGCAGAGCCATCGTAAATCTCGGAAGGTGTTAATAACATAATTGCGCAATTCATTATTTACAGAAAATTGTCTCCCTTTTCGTGAGAAAACATTTGTAATTATAAATGAAGTTGTGGTACACTTAAACCGGTTCTCCTCTCCCCACTCAAAACGGGTCTTTAACGCAGGTTGCTCCCATCCCATTCTGTGCTCAGTGATGCACAGTTATTCTGGGCGGTCTTGACATTTAGAAGTGAGACATTCGCGTCCTCGAGTTGCGCCACGGGCCACTTTGCTCCTTCGTTAACGTTTTTTCACGTTTACAGAAAACCCACATTCATTACCCCAGTCACTCTTACTTCCAGTCCCTGTAGCGCGCTCATCATGACAGAAGAGCCGCGATAGCTCAGTCGGTGTAGCGAAGGGGCTAAGAGATGGAAGGCTGGGGTTCAATTCTCGGCAGGGGTAAGCTTTACCTCTTCTCAACAGCATCCAGACTGACTCTAGGGCCCACCCAGCCACTTATTAACTGGGTATGGTGACTCTTTCACCGGAATTAAAGCGGCCGGAGCGTAAAACTGACGACACTTCAATTCAGTGCCGAAATCAAGAATGTTGGAGCCTTACCTCCACTCTCCCATATATCGTCATGGCATAGTGTCTTATTTAAGACGCGGAAAACTTTTCTGTTTGTCTTTTCAGGCTTATACGTGGTAGAGTCATTAAGTTCGTGGACTGATTTTATCGCATCATATTACAAGGTATTGACATACACTTAACACAGATTCTCATCGGCCCTCAAAATAGTTGCCGCTGGCCGCTATGCAAGTCTGACAACGTTGATATAGCTGCCGAAAATATTGCTGAAACATATTGACAGTAAATTCCCCTACGGCGTCTCTTGTGGCAATGACGACCTCCTCGGACAAATGAAATCTACGACCATGTAGCTTTGCTCTCAAGCGGCGACAGAGAAAGAAATCGCAGGGTGCGAGATCAGGTGAGTACGGAGGGTGTGGCAAAACGGTGACCTGTTGCCTTGTCAGTTCCTCTTGGACATGAACAAAGCGATGTGCAGGGGCGTTGTCGTGTAGCAACAGCCAATTCTTCCTACGCCAAACGTTTCGCTAAGGATTTGCTTCGTTTTTGTCAGAACTAACTGCCCTATTTTAGATTTCCACCACTCGCATTTAAATACGGTACACAACAGAAGCCGTAGTTCTGCTTACACTGTTTGCACAAAACTGCCTCTTGCTGTGACAAGAGATGAACTGACAGGGCATCATATAGTGCCTCAACCTATCCGCGGTAATGCACTGCAACGACGTTTTGCGGCCAGTCGACCAACTTATTGGCTATGGTAGTATTTATCAATGCTGTATCTTGCCATTGACTACAGAGATAAGAGTGATTGTACTTTAGAACGTCATTAGTGAGTTAATATTATCCCGAATATGAGTGTGACTGTAGACGGAGTTTGGACTGGTAGCTGGATTTATTGGACTCTTTGAGATCCGTGACTGCAAGCAACATCCTCTCGCCTACGTAAAAGTCTTCCTAGTGGCCTCTTTCCTTCTGGCATTCTCATCAAAATCCTGCACATATTCCTCTTCTCCCCCATTCGTGCTACATGCCCTGCCCACCTCATCCTCCTTGACTTGATCATTCTAATTATACTTGGAGAAGAGTACAAGTTATGAAGCTCCTCATTATACAGTTTTCTCCAAACTCCTGTCACTTCATCTCTCTTCGGTCCAAATATTCTCCTCAACACCCTGTGTCCTTGCGTTAAACTAAAGGACTAAGTTTCGCAACCATACAAGACCACAGGCAAGAGCCGGGACAGCTACGGGCTGGACGACCGAGCGGTCGGAGTTAGAGTCCCGGTAGGGTCAATAATTTTCCCTTCACGTCGTCAGGACCCTTTCTGAGGCCCCCTGAGCCTCCTATCCATTCGGTTCCGGGGGTAAAGCAGCCTAGGCGTGAATCTGACTACTCACCTCCATCTAGTACAATGAAGAAAGGTGGAGCTATATCTCCACACCTCCACACCTCTTCATGGAGTGGTGCTTAATTAAGCACAGGGACAGCTGTACCTGTTTTTACAAGACCCCAGGCGGAGCGCAATGATAACTGGGGGAATCCCCACACGCCGATTCCGGTATTGGGGTTAAGGCGGGGGGNGGGGGGACAGAGTGAGGCGCTGAGCTTATAATCACGCTACAGAAGGTTAAAGGTGATGTAGATGCAGCACATGCATCGTTACCTGGGATTGTAACGGTGTTTGCTACCACTGGCTTCGTTTTCATCGCGTAACGGTTCTTCCCGACACTACTTGCTCACTTTCATAGCTTCGCCGGTGTTTTCTTAGCTAAGAATGCCTAAGGTTTGGAACAGAAATTAGCTGTAGCTGGTAAACAGGTAGTGTGAACACACATTTGTGAAAGGAAAATTTCCCCTTAAGAGAACCACGAATTTCTCCAAAAATAATATCGGAAAATTTTGCTCTCAAGCGGGTGAAATAGAAATTGGCCCACAATACACAATTATACCCTGAAAATGGAGGAGTCTTGTACCTCCGAAACGATATGAACACTATACGTGCATATTTTATATTTTCCTGTTATCTCCTAATTGACATCGTAGTTGTGGCTTTCTGATATACCTATTTCTAACAGACCCTAAGAGCGTCTCCCACCCCCTCGCCTGAGGACGGAAACTTATCTAGTTTCCGAAACATTATGTTCTTTAGAATACCGGACGATGGACAGTAATTCCTAATTACCAACATTGACCATATCCACACGATATGAACACCCAAGATAAGGTAAGGTGAGGTAAAACTGTCCCTGTTCTTAATTAGTCAAGCAGTAAGGCATGAAGATATATGGGAGAGTGGAGGTATAGCTCCACTCTTGTTGGCCTCAGAACTAGATGGAGGTTAGTCATTAGCTTCACGCTTTACCCCAGGCGAAAGAGCCCCCGGTACTCGTCGAATAGAAGGCAGGTTGGGCCCCACAACCTGTCTAGACAATGTGGAGTAGAGAAAAATTTCTTGGCTCCGCCAGGAATCGAAACGCGTCCTTCTAGCCAAATAGATGAATTAATATAAGGTGGTTTGTGGGAATACTGTGCTCATACACGTGAATTGGATTAAACTATCTTAGAGTTAGACAACAATTTCTGGATTATATGTTTACGGTGATGAGAGAACTCGAGAGCCTCTATGGTCTTGTGATCAGAGTTCCTGGCTACATATCCAGAGGTCCCGGATTTGATTCCCGGCGCTACCAAATCTTCTGAGAAATAATTGGTGTGGAACGTGGTTCACTCAGCCTCGTGAGGATAATTGAGGAGATATTTCAAGGAAATAGCAGCTCCGGTCTAGAAAACCGAAATTAACGGCCGTGGGGATTCCTTACGCTGACCACATGACATCCTCTATCCTCTAAAGTTGGCACTAACTTCGCCGACAAGCTGCGTTCGCTCGGTCGATATAGTTCGCTTGCGGGTTACAGGTCACAGAGTTTGTTTTTGTTGACGAAAGAACTCAGTAATGAACCCTCCAGTACTGTACATGGTAAGATAAGCGACTGTTAGGTTCTCAGGTTAGACCCTGATACACAGCTCGTTAACGTGAACAGGTATCAAAGGGTGAAGGAAGAGCACCCTGTTAATTACACGTAATTCACGTATTGAGTCGCAATAATCAGGCCTCTCTATAACTGCAGTTTTTATTCGCTTGTTGCTGTACTGAAAGAAAAAGTTTTTCGTCTGGGTGAAGATTTCTCTCTCATTCCCACGGTACTGATGAGTCTAAGAAGTGAAATCAAGCAGACGCTCCACAGTTGACTCTGTTTTATTGTCGTTACTCCGTGATTAACCGGAGGGAAACAGTTGAGAATCATCTGCCGTTACGCACGAGTCAACCTGTTCGGGAACCCAAACTCTTCATTTCGTTTCCAGCGCCGCAACCTCCACTGACGTCATCCGCAACAAATCTACTCTAATTCCTATGTAATTCTTCATGATCTCCAGGCTCTGACGTGACATGTATAAGAAAGACATGCGTAGAGCGGTAGCATAATGAGAAAACTGTGTTCGTTACTTCATCTATTCATTATTATGGGGTGGGACTAAGTCCCTTGTACTGCGGCCACTTCTGGCCTATTGTACCAGCCCCAGATGATAGGTGAGGGTGATTGTGGAGCAATTGGTGGAATGAAGATTGGCAGGGGAAACCGAAATACTCGGAGAAAACATGCCCCAGCGCCACTTTGTCCACCACAAATCCCACTTGACCAGACCCGGGATCGAACCCGGGCCGCCGCGATGGGAAGCCAGTGACTAACCGCTTAAACTATGGCGCGGCCTTACCTTGTGTAAATAAAGAAGGTAAAGCTATCCCTGTAACAGGCCTTGGATGCCCATAGGTTTGTGAGACGTTGAGGCTCCCACATTTTCTCTAGACAGTCGGATCACAGATGGCGTGAGTTTGTAAGCTTTACGCGCCGGCCGCCCTTTACTCCCCAGGAAGATCCCTGGTATTCGTTTCTGTTACAGGCTGAGTCGAACCCAGGGCCATAGTGCGGCTGGAAGTATTTTTTATCTCTCTCGCTCCCACTTCGGAGCACAGGGCCGAGTTCTCATTTTCATTGATCATTATTCACAGACGGTAGGGCTCCTTGGACGGGTGATCAGCTCGTCGCAAGGCCGCTACCTAAACACAGGACAACACAAACACAGAATAAACGCATACACACACCAAACATCCATGCCTTGT
>NW_019718662.1:50834-106127 GCF_002891405.2 Cryptotermes secundus
CACTGCAAGAGTACACACAACAAAATCCACTATCAAAATTTTAGCTGCTAATACGCACGGCAAGTATTTTTTAAAAATTGCAAGTCACTAATTTTTTCTGTACGCGGAACCGCTTGTACCAGAGGTTGGTACAACCCCAGCCTAGGCTGAGAGTCAGCCGTGTTGCGTGTTGCGTACTGCTCTCCTAGGGGCGGACATTTTTCCAAGGGTCTGACAGGCTACAATATTGGCCATGTTCAGAAGTTTTTAAAAAAATACTTGCAGTGCGTATTATCAGCTAAAATTTTGACAGTGGATTTTTTTGTGTGTACTCTTGCAGTGAAAAAAAAATAGGACAGCTTTCTACATGTCGAATAAGACCATTCCCTTCTTAGACCGCTTGGCTGCCGTGACTGGCTTGGAAGTATTAGGTCAAATGAAAACTCTAATTACCTTATCGGGAATTGAACCAGTGACCTTCCGGTTTGTAGCATAGTGCCTCAACAAACTACGCTAACGCGTATCCCTTGTTTTTCCGTAGTTCGGTAAAAGTTTACAGATATTTCGGAGCAATGCATTGCCTCTGTCTTCAGAGTCAAAGAGTAAGGCAAACAGAAACTGCCATGAAGCAGGCGACAAGGCGAACATATTGTTTCTTTGGATAATTATTTTATAATTTTGACAACGAATTTCCGGGTTACATTACAGGACCGTTAAATTCTTCTCACTCTCTCGAAAGGTTACGAGTGAAAAATAAAGAAAAAAAAATAATCACACATTGCGAAACGTAAAGGTCACACTTTCTACATAACAGTACGAGTATGTTTTTGTTCCCAGTTAGCGGCTTGCAGGAGGATGCAGTCTTGTGCCGTGCGCGACCAATGGCATGACTTTCGCCGATGATCATATCTGATTATGATTGCGACACGTGATCATTATCTCGAATGTTTCGTGCAGCCACACAGACAATTTTCAACACATGTTAACTACACACAAAGAGGCATTTACTTACTTGCTTACTCATGAAGCTGAGCCCTTCTTGAGGAGCCGCCAATTCTGCAGCTACTCAAGAAGTTACCAGCATTTTATGGAACCCGAAGGTTCATTACCGTGTTCACAAGAGCCATCCACTGGTCCCTATCTGAGTCACATCAATGCAATCCATACCATCCCATCTCTCTAAGATACCTTTTAATATTGTCCACCCACCTACGCCTTGATCTTCCCAGTTGCCTCTTTCCTTCTTGCTTTCCCACAGGCATTAAGTAAATCAAATACATCAGATAAGAGTCATACAAAATATGATCCCTATCTATCTATCTATCTATCTGGCTCTACAGCCCTTTGTTGGAGCTTGGCTGCTTTCTCAGTTTTTTCTTCCTATACACAGTCGATAGGGCACCTTGGATGAGGGATCAGTCCGCCGCAAGGCCGCTACTTACACACAGAACAACATAAACACAGAATAAACATATACACATACGAAACATCCATGCCTTGTGTGGGATTCGAACCCACGATCCCGGCTTCCGAGCGAGCGAAGACAGTGCATGCCTTTGATCGCTCGGCTACCGTGACCGGCAGTGTATAAGAATAACATATAAGAATTAAGTTCGTACCCACAGGAAACAGATCCGAACCCACGATCCCGGTTTCCAAACGAGCGAAGACAGTTCATGCCTTAGACCGCTCGGCTACCGTGGCCGGCATAATTAGTAATTAGAGCTCATAATTATCGACTTCATATTAATCTTAAAGACCCGAAAACACGGCGACAAGGGGAACAGAAAATCTCGCCTTATGTTCGGACCATATTTGTGCAAGGACATGTCAGTACTGATCACGTTGGCAAGGTCCACAAATGTTGCATTGCCCGGTGGCAAGGTTGTTTCATGTTTGGTTGCCATGGTCGAGATAGAAGCGAGGGCGATAACGGACGCTTGCAGGCGACGCGGCGTCCTTGGTTCCGGAATGGGTAGCCACAGGACACCGGCCGCCGTGAAGACGGGGTGGGAAACTCAACATACCTTTGTGTATAACAAAGGAGTTGTAATGGTAGGCGACTCCAACTTTCACCGGAGCTAATCATTGTCTCTGCAGAATCTAATTAATTCCGCTCCATAAATGAACTGAGGGAATCTCATTAACAGTGAGCGCGGGCTCAGGCGGAAGAGTCAGACGCTTTTCACATGAAGTCGGGCCGACTCATAACGCATAAGTTACCTTCACGTCTCCACTGTCTAGTAAACTCATTTGTTTTCCCTCTCTCTCTCTTTGCTTTAAATAAAATTAATTTCAAGGAGCAGCATACAACATTTTGATATGAAACCCCAAAGAAAATAAATCACTAGCCCTAGATACGATGGAGAGTCAGTTCGTAGGTCACAGATGGAAGTTAAACAGCTGAAATGGACGTAATAGGTTTTCTGTTTGTATCACTAGGTAGCAGCACTGTCCAGCTTCGTGACAGTCTAAGTAGCAGACGCACATGCGCGTGTTCAGAGGCTGGTAACAATAGTCGAAATGGCGACCGTGTTTGAGGGGTGTACTACCGAAGAGCAGCGTTCTGTTGTGTTTCTTTGGGGACAAAAGTACTCAATGCAAAGGATATCCATAAAGAAGTGTTTCCTGCTTACTGTGGGAAGTGTTTGTCGTGTAAAGCGGTTCACAACTGGCTGGAGAAACGTTTCGCTGATGAGTAAGTTGAAACGGAGGGGTGGGAGTGGCTGAGACAACAGAAGATTTTTGTGGTGCGAGTTTTGACGCACTGGTAAAGCGATGGGACAAGTGTATCGGTGTTGGTGGAGGATATGTCGAGAAATAAATGCTCTTTCCAGGTTCGAATATCACATGTTTCACATTTCATATCAATTTGTGTCCTGTTTGCTTATTCTCCTTCGTTTATATAGGAGGATAATTTAAGATAAATTTTCCCTGTCTCTTATTAATTAAGCACTACGCCATGAAGACATGTAAAGCTGTGAAAGTATAGCTCCACTCTTCTTGACCTCGGCAGTAGATGGAAGCGAGTAGTCAGCTCCACGCCCCGGCCGCTTTTCACTCCAAGAAAGAGACACCATACCCATTGTATAAGAGTCTGCGAGAAGTCGGTTGTGGTCTGGAGTCATGGATCAATGACTGCTCTTGTGAACACGGCAATGAACCATCGGATTTCATATCATGCTGTGAATTTCTTCTTTACATTATGACCTAAATGTATTTCTACACGCAACTTGGTGCTAACTGAATGCATAATTATCAGAGCGCAAAATCTTCCGAACAAAATCGGAGAAAGAAAAAAGGGATGCAATTGAAGATCACAAAACTTTTCCCTCCCTCAAATAGCGCGGTTTTTAAGTTAATTAAAGACCACTCCCCAGAATTATTACACTCTTCGCACGCTTACTGAACAGCTTTCAACAAGGATTTGTTTTTGTAAAAAAAAATCATTGAAGTTCTGTTTGGGCATCGTGTGAAATATTTAGGCCAAAACTCAAATTCTGCCCGTGGATTCAGATTACAAGTCTAATCAAAATCCTCGGATATGACGGAGAGGACTTCCCCATTGTGCTTTCAGTTTATGAACTCTACTCAGATGACGTATAAATGCTACTTCTTATTACGTGGCTTTACGTGTCAGCCATATGTTAACATAAGACTCCATCTACTGGAGTCGGGACAGCTTACTCGGTTTAGGGACGGGCTGGGTGGGAGGGGTTCGATTCCCGAGGGCGATAAGAGATTTTTCTGTCCTCCTCAGCTTTCAGACCGGATCGACCAAATCTTTTATCCAATGGGTACCGGGAGCCTAATCCCCGGATGTAAAACTGACCACTCACTTCCATCTAGTGCCGAGGTCAAGAATATTTGAGATATACCTCCACTCCCCCATACATCTTCATAACTCAGTGCTTAATTAATTAAGCAGAGGGATAATTTTACCTTACGTTCATCCATTACCGTGTAGATATGCTTATTATATAACTTAATTTTGTTCGGTGGTAGAAAAAGTAACTCCGATTCTGAAGATGGTAACAGCATTTAACTGCGAAACGTCGGAAACTTATCCCACTTCCAAACGGCACAAAGAACGACCATGAAGACAGCAATAGAGGGCTGATAGGCCCTTCCAATCATATTCAAGATTAATTTAATTAAATTTATTTAATTTGCGCCATGCCAACGGCCAGTTCTTCGGTAGTCATGGAGATATAGCGGTCACTCATACCCAAACTGCGTCAGAGGACGGGAGTTGCGATGTCCAGCTGTCTGTAACTTGCGAGTCTGCTGGAAAGCGCTACTGTCTCGCTTTACGAAGAGATTTAAAGCATTTCAGCACTTTCCGGATGCAGAAGAGAGATGTCTTAAATCTGTTTCCTTTCCCCGTAGTATCTAGGCCGTGTTATTGAAGAGAAACTTATGCTTCCATGTCTCCACAGATCAAGAACTAACCAACTAAATCAACTGCAAGGTCTGGCTTCATTGTAATAAATCGGACTTGATTTTAATGATGTATATTCAACGTACTGTGAAAATATATAAAGATTATATGATAACCCCGGTCTAGAAAACAGAAATTAACGGCCGTGGGGATCCGTTGCGTTGCCCAAGTGACACCCTCTCTATCCGCTAAAGTTGGCACTAACTTCGGTCGTTCGGTCGGTATAGTTCGCTTGCGGACTACAGGCCACGGAATCACTCTGGACTTCACTGATAAATATATTTGAAGCAGTATTTTCGTCAAGTGTGAGCAGGTTTATTTCAATGGTTTTCATGCTTTTTAAATGTATCTAATCTTACATTTATTGCTTAATTGATATTCTTGTTAGTTTATCATAAAAATCTGTTCTAAGCAAATAATAGAATAACTTACATGGCTGGCCAGTTAGGAGTTATTTAGCTTCCATTTATTAAAACATTTCACATAAAAACTTTTCATTTTTAACGATTATTATATTTATATTAATTATATTTTTTTTGTGTCCGTTTAGAAAGGTCATAAATTTGGACTCGCACTTTATGGAAAGTATGGGATATATTGGACCGATATGGACCAAAAATTAAATTCATCTGAAAAATTTTAGTGAGAATCTGTAGCTCTGAACAAAATTCAAATTCCTTAAGTTTCAGACATGAAGCATATCGACAAGATGCCTCCATCCTTTACTCTCGCTTCTGCATTGTGTGCAAAGAGCGTGTGACAGTTTCATTGAAGTTCGAACTTCATAACTTCTTAAATAAGTTTCAGAAGTTTTATGGCTTCAGCCAATCTATTTGTCCTTAGTACCGCCCTGCCACTAGTTAGCCTTCTGTGTGCCAGACAACTTTCCCTAAGCTGGACAGGCACGCAGATCTGGTTCTCTTGCTCCACTGACTGACTGACTGACTGACTGACTGAACTATGTGCCATCTCAGCCGCACATTTTTGGTAATGTATATCTACATACACTACAATAGGTATAGACACACTGGTTTGTCAAATCGTCACACACACACACAACCATTAGTTATGCCTCCACGTATAACAAACGCGTAGGAGTAATTGTCACGTGAACATGTCCAGTAATACATATCCCTATTATCTCGAACAACACGCGGTAGCGTAGTTGGTTGGGACACTATGCTACAAGCTGGAAGATCGCGGTTTCGTTTCCCGATGAAGCCATTGGATTTTTCAGTTGATATAATCCTTCTAGCCGCACTATGACCCTGGGTCAAGGTACGCGGGTTCAAACCCGGCGGAGGTCGTGGCATTTTTAAGGGCGGGAAAATTCAGGGAACAAGTCCTCAGGGAGGGACTTCAAGCCGTGGTTCCCGTGTCGTAGCTTTACGGCACGTAAAAGAACCTCATGCCTCAAGGAGGTCTCTGAGCGAACATTTCCGGCCCAACAATAGTCTCTAACGCCTCTGGTAGATGGGGGAAGCATCTAGATACCGCTGAGCCAGTAGAGGCCGAACTCGCTGGCTGAGTCGGGACTAATGGCACACACTAGTATCGGTAGGGTATAGAGACTGGTAGAATATCACAGGGGGACGTACAATAGACCACTGGTCGCGGTGCATGGGGAAACCCACCCCCTCCAATAATAATAATAATGACCCTGGGTTCGACTCAGCCTCTAACAGAAATGAGTACCAGGAATCTTCCTGGGGGATAAAAGGCGACCGGAGCCTAAGGCTGACAACCTCACCGCCATCTGTTAGCCTGTTGTCTAGAAAATATTGAAACCTCGGCATCTAACAACACTATGGGCCTCCACGGCCTGTTATAGGGATACCTTTTACTTTTTATTTTGTCTATAAGACAAAAGCTCTTCGATTAGTAGATTTACAAAGAGAAATTTGCTCGTGTATAGGTTCAGGATAAGTACCGATAGATGTCAGGTCGTTATGAGCCACAGGGAAACTCAGACCTCACAGTATTACCAGTCTTGTTATTTAATTGTCAGACCTCCTATCTTCCATGTTGCTCAGCAAGCAAAGTTTGGTGCCCTGGTTAGACAGATGACTTGACGTACGCTAACCCCTCCCCCCTGCTAAGAATCTTGCTGCGTGACGAAAGAAGAATCTTTGCCACAGAATTAGTTTTGAGACGGTACAGGCAAATCACCTTAGCAGTGAATACGGAGAACGCGAAGACGGTCAGTGATGCTCAGCGCCTCTGGTATGCGATTTAGCAACTAACACATTGACTTGTCCTCTTATCCCTGGATCCCTGCTGTGTGACTACGCTGTCCCGTACAATATATTCTCATAATCCGGGTCTGAATGCTGCAATTGCTGGTAGCACTGTTCGCTTCATGATTTATGTTTCAAAGCTGTTGATGTTTCAAACGCTAGACTACAAAATGAGCCGCAAAGGATAACAGACAGTCCGCCTCTAAGGGCAGCCATGCTTCTTCCAGGCTCTGTTTTATATCTTTGAACCATTTAATGGGCGAACAGAGAAAGAGATGAAGAGAGGGCTTGTCAGATCATTTGGACTTGCATGCTTATAAGGTAAAGGTAAATTTCTCCATGTTATTGAGCAAGTACTTTCTCGACAGCGTCAAAACAATGACTCCTAGGGTCCCTTTCTTCGGAGGGTAAATCGGGTAAGGCTCGAAGCTGACCGCTCTCTTCCATCTGGTGCTGAGTTCAAGAAATTTGGAGCGATACCTCCACTCCCAAATAAGTGTTAATAGTGTATAATCCTTAAGTAATTAAGCACAGGTACAAATTTACATTTTTAACGGTCGTGGGATTCCGTTGCGCTGACCACGCGACACCCTCTATCCGCAAAAGTTTGCACTAACTTCGCCGACAAGCGTCGGTCGCTCGGTCGGTATAGTTCGCTTGTGGACTAAAGGCCACGGAGGGAGGTCACGATCGTGTCCTTCCACACCCTTTTCAATTCATCAATCATCCTATTATTCTATGCCGTATAATCTAGTTGTTGGCCGTCTCGAAGCAACAGCCCATTAAGGTACAGTGCCACTCCATGAATCAGAACCACAAGCTCGACAGACACTGACTGTTGCGAAAGCAGCACCAGCTGTAACTAGGGCAACGTGAAACCCACACCTCTCTCTCATACGAGTATTAACAACTTCACCGCTGCTATTAAGTTCGTGACACAATGCAGTCACGTAAGACAAACTCGGTCCGAAGTCAACGACGGTCGATACCGGCTTCTTGATCTAATTGCGTATTGGTGAATAATCTCTCCGCGTTTCGTTAGTCACGTAATATAACATATGCCATGGCCGTGCCGTGATAATTTAGTCAGTCAGCGGATTCTAACCTTGTCATCTTGAGTTCGGTCCCAGAGAAGGGTTAAAATAGGATAGGTAGTGTGTAGAGAAGAATTGGAATAGATTTTGAGTATTTCAGTTAATCCCGGCAATTCCATGCTACAAGCTGGGAGGTCGCGGGTTCGATTCCCGATTAAGTTATCGGATTTTTCCAATTAACCTAATCCTTCCAGCCGAACTATATGGCCCAGGGGTCGACTCAGCCTCTAACAGAAATGAGTACCAGGAATATTTTTGGTGGTAAAGGGTGGCTGGCGCGTAAGGTTGACAACCTCACCGCCATCTGTGAGCCGATTGTCTAGGAAATATGGGAGCCTCGACGTCTCACAACCCTAAGGGCCTACACGGTCTGTCACAGGGATAGCTTTACCTTTTCATGCACTAAGAGATTTAATATTAAGAAATTATTAATTTTGTGCACAGAATCTATTTTAAGGATTTCGTATGATTCTTGCAATAAGGAATACAACAAAAATAGGCATCTGTGATGGAGATGAATTGTGTTTTGTGTGAAGCAGGAGCACAGTTTGTCAATACTAGGCCCAATTAGATGGATTTCATGCCTGAATTTGGACCAAGTATTAAAACCTCACGACTTGTGCTCCCGGTTGCAGCTGCTTGCAGGCGGCTCTCGCTTCTTCACGCTTTGCAGATTTGCATTGGACGTGGATACAGACCACGAGAGCTCGAACACAGACAGACAATCTCTTCCACTCGTTACAAATTGAGCAACACTGAGCCAGTGGGTTCTGATCCTGACATGGGTGCGGTGCCCTGCAGGTTTTCAGAGGCAAATCACGTCTGAAACATGATAGTCTCCTCCTCCTCCCCCTGAAGTTTCACGATTCACAAATAGAGAGAGACAGGTTTCTAGAAAATATAAATAAATGGATAGAGGAGAAAATATAACGACTTGATTTTTTTGACAATGAAAACTGAGTTCGTATTAATAATTTCCTGTAGGCGAGACGTGTAGCATGCATGAGTATCAAGAAATGCATACACGAAACCGGTTTCAAAACTATAGGCCTGTATACAATAAAGATGGCTCAGTTTTTGAAATCATATATATCTTTCGTGTTTGTTGAAGGAAGAATTTGAGGTATCAAATTTTGCAGTTATTGTTTTTAATAGTATAATTTTTATTATTATTATTTAAAACCCTCAAAAGTGACATATACAATTTTGTCAGAAATTACTTTTTTTTCGTCAAGAATGCCTTCTTCTTGAATGTGGTACCGTGTAGATCTTGTGTGAATCGACGTTTCGGAGGAATATATCGTCTCCGTCTTCAGGGTACAAAAATCAGCGAGCGAGGAACCAGCAAGTCTGCAGCCATTTGTTCAAGCTGGTTCCTCGCTCGCGGACTTTTCTACCTTAAAAATGGAGGCTTTACGTTCCTCCGAAACGTCGTTCACAAGATCTACAAGGCGCCACATCCCAGAAGACGGCATTTTTCATAGTCACCGCAGTGAAAACCTTAAATCTTTTACGAGTTTCCTGCTGGTTTCATGTTACGTGGCTTACGTTTCGACCCTGATGATGGAGACTGTACGTTCCTCCGAAACCTCAGCGAACATACCGTATTAAATTGCTGGGCTACTGCGGTTCGACTTTCGGCAATGACAAGATTTTTGTCTTCCCTAGTGTTGAGATCGGCTCTGGGGCCCACCCAGCCTCCTATCCAACGAGTACAGGTCTCGATAGGATCGAGCATACGCGAGCAGAATAAACAGTGATAGACACAAGTCTGTAATTATTCTCACGCCACTGTACGCATTTTACAATTTACGGAATTTAACTGAAAAAGGAAGTAAACCCGTGAAGAATGATCGAAGCCAGTAAGGCAGCATAACTTCCGCGTCTCTGCGTCACCATGGCAACAGTTCAGCCGGACATTAGCACTTCTGTAACGCCTTTACCAATGAGAAAACTGTTACTAAATATACGTTGCAGCTCTGACTTCACTTTCTCTTTGCGACTCCAAGGAGATCCAGCCTCCGGCCAGGTCCGGTCAGCGGGTTGCAGCAAAGTAAGGAACCGAGACACTGCTTACGTGTTCCACAAGATAACAATTCTGCAACAAAATGTTTTATGGATTTCTCGAGGTCGATAATGCTGAAGATATTAATATATATTGGAGGCGGTAGCGTAGTCTGTTGAGGCACTATACTACAAGCCGGAAGGTCGAGGGTTCGAGTCCCAATTAAGTTTTTTTTTTTTTTCAATTTACCTAATTCTTCCAGCCGCAGTATGGCCCTGGGTCGACTCAGCCCCTAACAGAAATGAGTACCAGGAATCTTCCTGGGGGGTAAAGGGCGGCCGGCGTGTAAGGCCGGCAACCTGACCGCCATCTTTGAGCCGATTGCCTAGAAAATGTGAGAGCCTCGACGTCTCACAACCCTATGGGCCTCCATGATCTGTTACAGGGATAGTTTTACCTTTAGCTAAACCTTCCAGCCCCACTATGGCCCTGGGGTCTACTCAGCCCCTAACGGAAATGAGTACCATGGATCTTCCTGGGGTGTAAATGGCGTGTAAGGCTGACAACCTCATAGCCACCCACAGAAAATGTGGGAACCTCGACGTCTCACAGCCCCATTGGCCTTCACGGCCTGTTACAGGGATAGCTTTACATTTTTTTAACTTTTACCTTGGAGAAGATTTAAATATCATAGGTTTATAGCCAGGGATCATCACTCACATATTTCTCCGTGATCACTGAAAAGTCAAGGTTCATTAGTGGAAAAGAAACCTTCAATTCATTTGCTAATATCCATACAGCCATTTTAAATTTCCGCACGAATGGCTAACACTGTTTGTATATAGCACTTCAGGAGGCGCCCACAACAACAGGACACATCAGCGCTGTATCATACGTGTATAGAGACACCCTCAACCCCAGAAATATATCAGCCAAAACGTTAGAAAATCAGGATAAGATGGGCAGGGCAAGTAGCAAGCATGGAAGAGAACAGAAAGTCCTGTAGGATTTTGGAAGGAAAGCCAGTAGGGAGAACTTAGGTGGAAGGATAATATTAAGACACATCTTAGAAAGGATTGATCTGGCTTAGGATAGGAAACAGTGGATGGCTCTTGTGAACGCTGTAATGAAAGTTTGGGTTCCATAAAGTGCTGGGGAATTCTTGAGTAGCTACAGATTTGGCTTCTCCTCAATAAGGGCTCAGCTCCATAAGTAGGTAAGTAAGTATTAGTAATTTAAAACCCGGAAATTGTAGATCTTTATTTTTTTTTTTTTACTTCCATATATGCGAATTGTAAAAATTTCTCTTTACTGTGCTATACCCTCTTAATTATGCTGTTGTGTGAGCGAAATGTCTTGGGGTTTAAACAACATGTAATTAATTCGAGTAAATAAACAGGATACACGTAGATGGTAATTTTCTTCTTCTTCTTCTTCTTCTAACAGAGGCATTGTACAGTCAAGTTACAGAGAGAATAAAGAATTTCAAAAGAATCTAATTTGAAAAACCTACCAGACTCATTAGTGGACCAGACATGTTCTGCTGCCCAGAGACTTGTAAAGGTCGAAGATCTCTCTGTACGTGCTGTGTGTAATTACACTGGCTGATACATAACGTGAAGGTGACGTCGAGAGCCACTCCCACAGGAACAAGTCCTAAACTCCCGGTCACTTACTGCTAACACGACAATGCTGCATTTTCAACACTCTTCACTGATTTTGAAATATTGCTTTCACAAGCTTGCATTTTTTCAGAAGTAAAAATATAAGGTTTGAAGTTCTCTGTACTAAAATATTCATATTACAGTCTCGTGAGACTGTAGCTGTGTAGTCTGGTAGACAGGTTTCGAAGCAAATTTCTCCCTGCATCTTCGTGGTAGAAGGACCTCATCTAGCGATCCTAAATATGGAAAGTTCTACGCAGAGTCTCTATATGCTAAATCCTTCCAATTAATTTCGTATACCGTGAAAATGGAGGCAGAAATTTCATCCGAAACGTTGATTATATCTACCAGACCACAGCGTCATACTTTCCAAATGACGTCTAAAGTGAGGAAATATAAGAAATTTTGAATAGTACATTGCTCTTCGTATTAATTTCGTGAAGTCCATACTTCACGCATGAAAGTGCTGAATTTCAGATTCTCACAGTGGTGAGTGTGAACAGTGATGTAACGCCGTATAGTCTGGTAGAATTTCACTGGCGTTTCGGAAGGAAATACTTCATTTGCCCTGCTTGCTGCCCACACCTTGCAGATTTATTTCTTGGCTTGCGCTTCAACCCTGTAGATGGAAACAGTATATTCCTTCGAAACGTCGGTGGACTATACCGTACTAAACGGCGTTGTATCCCTGAAGACAGAGCCCTTAAATTAGCAAGCAGTAAAAAATAACGCGCACAATGGGGCAATTATTTATATTTGGTCACCTCTCAGTTTCTCCAAATTCGAAATAACATATGAGCGCCTCCTTCCATATCCCCATATTCATGAAATCTTCTGTCTCATTCGACGTTACGGAACCTATCTTAAGAATCGGCTATGATACCAATCTTATTCTTCTCTGTAAACATTTTTTCGCTTAGTGGGGGGTGGAGTCCAACTGGGTCCACTCTGCACGGCGGCCACTGATTGGCCTATTGTAGCTGCCCCGAGTGATTATGATGATGGAGAATTTGGTGGAATGAAGATTGGCAGATCGGAGAAAGCCCGCCCGAGCGCCACTTTATCCACCACAAATCCCACTTGACCACACCCGGGATAGAACCCGGGCCGCCGCGGTGGGAAGCCAGCGACTAACCGCTTGAGCTATGGCCCGGCCTCTCCGTAAACATAAAATAGAGTTAGGGCTTAAGACCTGTTCCTTTAAAGCTGAAGGGTTTCTTCAACTTTCCATCTTTTTCTGGGTCTTCCAACATCTCGTCATACCCGGGGTTGATATTGGAAACCTATCATCAGTAAACGACTTGTGTCCATTCTTTCCAGGTGGTCTGACCACCTCTTTTGATACATAACTTAATAAAAAGTAAATCTTACTCCTAATGAGTCCTCCAAACTCGAGATAAATACATGTATGTGCCCAAGAATGCTACCAGTGTTCTATTTTCCAGTCTTCGCGTGAGGTCACCTCTCTGCCACTTAATGTGGTAGTTTTATAGGCCCACAATAATCCAGAATTACTTTATCTAACAAAAAGCTCGCAGACTTTTGTTTCTTTTTTTTTAAACAAGATGTCCTTGTCAGCGGCTGCGTTCCATAGCAGTCGCTGGTCTGTACGACCGAGTCTGGGTTACAAGCTGCAGTCACTTGTTTCGCCATAATAACCCACTGACTTGAAACTCAGAACCAGTTGTACTAACTACAGGTTTCTCTTCTTTGCGAACAGTTATACTGCAGTGGTATAAAAATGAAAATGTGTACCAGTACTGCCTCGGATCAGGCCAAAATAAGCGGAAGAAACACACGCACAAAAAGTTAGATACTGAATATACTGCGCGAAATTAATGTACCGCGAAACCAGTAAAACGTCATAATATCTCCTTTCTTCAATTATTTCTTCTCGTATACTGTGACTTATTTGCTTAAAGCACGATTACGGAGTCAGAGAAAGAGCAGTTGTTAGGGAACGACTCTGAAACAACGTTCGTTTCTAGGCAACGGTCGCGAAACAAATTACGGAACAAGGTATGTTGTGTGTTGTATATGTCAAGTATAAACATTACGATGTTTCTCAACTACGATAAAGATTGTTTTCTGTGTGTTCCTTGCCTGAAAATTTCGTATGTTGTATCGATTTCCCAGTCTTTTAAATTGAAATTAATAGCGAACTAAAATTCCGTGGGCCTTCTCAAGAATGAAGAGTTCTCAAAATTTAAATACATTAACAAAGTCTTGCCATGAATGCCCAGGCTAGTGAACACTGCTCAGATCCTGTATATCTTCAATGTGCGTAACTGAGTTGTTGGCTTAGTACGTTAAGTAGATTTGCTCATCTTTCAGTTACCGCTGTTTGTAGGGCCGCGCCATAGCTCAAGCGGTTAGTCGCTTTCTAACTATGAAAATTATTCTGTATCGATAAGAATTTTCTTTCAAACTCCTTTTGAAAGTTCGAAACATATGAATACGAGAGTCCTGAAAGAACGCCATGCCTCTCATCCTTGTATGTATGTTGTCAGATTGAGATAAGCAACAGTTATTGCTATGTTACAAAAATTTGATGTTATTTTAGAAAAAAAAAAAAAAATGATCTTTATAAACAAATGCTTAGTCACGGAACAAGATCAACCATACCGACCCGACTGTAGAAGAAATGAGTCCATCGTTTAGTGATGACTATATTGACGTAAACGCAGTAACATTTATCTGAACTCTGAATCAAACATCAACCAACAGAGCTTCTAAGCTAGAGAGTCACGATCAGTGTCCGTAACATTCATTTGTGGAGGGCTTGTCATCACTGATTGTGTGGTATTACTGGGCTGGTCAAGAAATTCCATGCTTATGCTATATGAAATCATCGGGAGTTTTCCCACCAAAATTCAAGATATATTTTACCATGCTGCTATATTTGTTAACGGCTTAATCCTTTAAAGACTGAATTTCTTCACAATTTTATATAAGAATTCAGTCCGTACCTCACAGGAGACACATTACGTCTCCCCTACAGAGCCCAAACGTTTAATGCTGTTTAGGGAAAGAGTCGCTGGTTATTGTAAGAATTATATGGAACACACAAACACACTCTGTAGGCAGAATGCAGAGTTTTATTATGTTAAAGCATGTCGTACATATATTAACCACTGGGCTCGGGCCGCGCCATAGCTCAAGCGGTTAGTCGCTGGCTTCCCACCGCGGTGGCACAGGTTCGATCCCAGGTCTTGTCAAGTGGGATTTGTGGTGGACAAAGTGGCGCTGGAGCAGGTTTTCTCCGAGTACTTCGGTTTCCTCTGCCAATCTTCATTCCACCAATTGCTCCACAATCACCCTCACCTATCATCTGGGGCTGGTACAATAGGCCAGAAGTGGCCGCAGTACAAGGAACTTAGTCCCACCCCACTAGCAATAAAAAAATTACCGCTCTTTGAGATTATTTATTGTAAAGTTTTGTTGTGTATTCCTTTCTAATCATAAATGACGAGGAACTGATAAATTTGCAATGGTTTAAAAGTTCATGTTTCGAATTGGGGCTTGTTCACAAAATGGTTGTTCATGACTGTCCACGCTCCGTGTGCTATATTAGCAGTGTTCATAAAGTGAAAGTTATTTTCAGTTGGAAGCTTTCGGAACTATTGTATTAGGCCAGTACAAGATACAGAACACTTACGTATACAGTTTCCGCTCACGGATAATAATTATAATCTCGTCATGTGTCCCTTTATTTACATTGCTTTCAAGAAAGCAGGAACAAGAAATATAAATCACTTTGCGAAAAATTTTCTTCTTTTTTTTTATGACAATACGCATAATGTAGCACCATTATTACGAAACACTTTCCATTGTGTTACGTAGAGTTACACAAGGTTAGAACTTCATAAACTGGATTAGACTTGTGTTAGCTCGAAAGGACACAGATTCGTGATGCAATGATCATTCGTGGTCCGGTCTCCTTTTCTTCGGACATACCCATTGTAGTAATTTAGTTCCGTCTCTCTATATAGCGAGCCAGCCACCTGTCTATCTATCCGTCCATATATGTATCTATCTATGGCTCTACACCCCTTTTTTGAACCTTGTCTGCATTTTCAGTTTCTTTATCTTTTACAAAGACGGTAGGACTCCTTTGACGGGAGATCAGTCCCTCGTAAGACCGCTACCTGCACACAGGACAGGGCAAACACAGATTAAACGCACAGAGACATCCAAACCTCGAGTGGGATCCGAACCCACGATCCCGGCTTCCGAGCGAGCGAAGACAGTTCATGCCTTAGACCGCTCGGCTACTGTGACAGGCAATGTATAAGAATAATATATAAGAATTCAGTTCGTACCTCACAGGAAACAGATCCGAACCCACGGTCCCGGCTTCCGAGCGAGCGAAGAGACCGCTCGGCTACCGTGACCTGCTATAATTTAGATACCAACACAAAAATGGAAAGGGGTCTTCAGGGTGAAATTTCTGTATCAAGGTAAAGGTGAAGATGCTCTGTGCTTAATTACGATATACCAAGAAGGCGTATGGGGGAGAGGAGGTATACCTCGAACATTCTTTACTTCGGTACTAGATGGCGGTGAGTGGTTAGCTTCAATCTCCGGCCGCTTTATCCTCGGGAAACGAACCGTGATCCCCACTGAATAAGAGACTGGGCCACAGAGCAGGTCTGGGCGTGTGCAGTAGAGAACAATTTCTTGCCCCTGCCGCGAATCGAATCCTGTCCATTCAGCCAGTCACTATATTGACTGAGATATCGGCTAAGTTATTTAATGATGCTGCTTCAACTTCATACGTTTTATAGCGTTGAATGATACAGGTTGACCTAATACTTTTTTATTTAACGTTGCATCGCACAATTATGTAATATTTCCTTCATTTTGGCCAGTTGCATACGGCGCTGCTGGCTAAGTTCGTGATTATTTTGGACTGCAAAACCTATCCATTATCGTGGAAGCGTGACTCCTCAAAACGTACAATCTAAATGCCATCTCGTGAGAAGAGTTTTCTTTCGGTTGTGACTTGTATCTGAGTTTTTAATTGTGTTATAAAGTAACTTTTGGGGGACAAAAATATTACGTAATATTTTATGCAATTATTGCCCATCTTCCCTGAGTTCAGTAGGTCAGGGGTGCAACGCCTTAGACATGTAAATGTATGTGAAATTCTCATCAATAACTATTACTTCCTTTATTACCTGTAGTATAAATATAATTAACAACAGTAATTTCATAAAAAGTTGTCCTTTTGTACAAATTGTGGCAAAAAATACATGTGACTATACTACCCAGGAGTAGAATATAATGACATAAGTACGTTGACAGTCAACTGACTTTTCTGAGGAACAAAATTGTCTTTATGTTCAGGTTTCAAGAATAAGCCAAGGGAAGAACCAGGTACCAAGCAAGGTTTCATGCTAGCTTTCTGGTTCCCTGAAGACTCAGATAACATATCCGAAACGTCCGTTGACTTTTGATAGAATACAGCGTTATATCCCAGAAGACAGAAATCTGCGTTTTCAATACTCTGATTTGAAGAACGTTGAGTATTCTGAAACTGCGCTCTTACCATTAACATTTCAATCTGTGGGCTTAATTAATCCCCATGGAGATGAATTCTTCTTGAGAAGCTACCAGTCGCTCAGCTACTCAACAATTTTCCAACATTTTACGGAACCCGAAAGTTCATTACCACGCTCACAAGAGCCCTCCACTTGTTCCTCTCCTGAGTCAGATCTATCCAGTCCATACCACCCAATCCTAAGATTAATTTTAATATTATCATCCCATCTACGTCTAGACCTTCCTTTTGGTAATGTATGAGCTTACGTAAATAATATTTTGTAACGTTTTCTGTGGTACTAATTTATATTAATTTCTTATGTAAGCGAGAAAGTTGATAATGTTCCTATAGTAAATTCCGTTTTTCCTGAAAAAGAGACTTGTTATCTTGGCCTCTGAACTTGGTTCGTGACATGTAGTTCTAGTGAAGTGTTTCATTATAAGTATTGTAATGTCATTCGTGACTCAGTGACTTCATTTAATAATCTCTCTGGCCATCAGACACTCTCTTGAGTGCAGCCATAGCAACAAGAGAAAGGGGGAAAACATTTGGAAACACTTGACTGTCGTAACCCGCTTTTCTTTTTGTCATTTCCAGAAATCGAAACAAATTGGAGTATGGGATAAAAATGGAAAGGTGAAAGTATTTGGGGACAGAGAAAGGTGATCACATTGGAAACGCTTTCTGTCGCTCCATATCCACAGGCGTTTTTGGCACCCCACCCATAGCTCACAGTTACAAGAGTCGGTACAGTGTGACACAAAAACTCCGCACTGTGTTCTAACACGAGAATTGGGGAATACATAATTAGTGGGGTTTTTTTTTTTACTTTTTCCTATCATCCAGTATTCTAGAAAAAGCCCCAAAACCCAGTAATTCTGTGTGTTATACATCATCGTCAGAATCCTTTAGAATTTACGAGGATTGTGGGTTCGAATACCACTCGAGGCAATGATATATGCATTTTTTCTGCGCCTGTGATGTCCGCCTTACTGCGGACCATCCTCTGTCACTGGTGAGGATGTTACATGAGGACTATGACCGCAAGGATTGCGCTTAAAAAAATTCTGGTCGTGAGCCTCAAGATATCCGGCGCCAATACGAACTGATTGACAGTAAACCGCCAATCGTAAGGTAACCCTGACCCTGACACTGACACTAACACTGGCTCTGGCTCTGGCTCTGGCTCTGGCTCTGGCTCTGACTCTGGGTCTATGAATTCCATTGTTGGACAGTCGACCATGGTGAATTTCTTCTGGTTTTCGTCAGTAGAGTCAGTTTTGGTTTCGGGTCCCGTTAGGATCCATGACCATAATTTTGTTCTTTCCAAGAATTTTACGTGTTTTGAAATGGGGCCTCCTCTTCAACGTGAGAGGTCTGACTACTACTGGTCACTCCCCCCTCTCCTGGACACTCACTGGGCCTCTCGTCCACACGCACACGCACACAAGCACACATTGTCAGGGGGTAACGAAGGGCCCTTACCTTGTACAGCTTGTCCCGCTGGTACCAGACATCTTCCTCTTCGTCTTGCATCACGTATGTGGAGTCCAAGTTGAGGTCGTCACGTGACCGGGACAGTATCCTACGGCGAGATACCATTTCGGACTGAGGAGCGGGGCCACAGCTGCAATCAAACACCCCTTATTACAAACATCATCCCCTCACAAAACCGAGCAAGTTGGCTCAGAATGTGTGTCGGGGCACTGGCCATCCTGAGGGATGTGGTTTCGGGCAGTAATTTCAGGCGAACGCTGGGATTTCTTTTTATTGCTAGTGGGTTGGGACCGTTGGGACTAAGTCCCTTGTACTGTGGCCACTTCTGGCCTATTGTACCAGCCCCAGATGATAGGTGAGGGTGATTGTGGAGCAATTGGTGGAATGAAGATTGGCAGGGGAAACCGAAGTATTTGGAGAAAACCTGCCTCAGCGCCACTTTGTCCAACACAAATCCCACTTGACCAGAACCCTGATCTGACCTAGGCTCGAACTCGGGCCACCGCCATGGGAAGCCTGCCAATAACCGCCTGAGCTATGACGCTGACATTAACATTGTGTCTATCAAATATGTCTCAGAAAATGGGAGGTGTCCAAAATGTTTAGCGCACCCTATACAGTGAGCTTAATCTGAATGTGTTGATATTCCACGTGTAGATCTTGAAGACCGGTACGGCCGCCACAAGAACTGTATGTAGCTGATGCCACTTTTGCTGTAAAATTGTCTGACTACAATACCTGGGGGGGGGGTTAATCTCTTCATTTGCACCTGAACCGTACTGAAGTGATTCTGAAGGTCTCGCTTCTCCTGCAAGGGTTACAACAAAGAAGTCACTGTGCGGGGCCCCGTGCATCTGTTAGCAGGGCAACATTTTATGTTCTTGGAACTAAACTGCTTCTTTTATGATAGCAAAGTGAGATACGTGTATGTGCCAGTGACTAACGCCTTACATTGCTCATAAAGATCTTCAAATATCGTGGATTAGGCGCTTTGATCCATTCCAGTTAACACGTAACAGCTGTTTGGATCCCTTGCTTGGCAACGACACAATGAGGCGCATCTGCACACAACGTGCTGGCACATTTGTTATAGTGGTAACAATTCTGACATATTTCCAAGAAGTATCTGTTTCGAATCTTGGCTGCGACACCAAAAATCCTGGTATGTTTTCATACGTACCTTAAATTAGGCCACGAACGTTTCCTTCCTAATCCCTACAAATTATTTACTATCATCCAATCGTTCGAGGCTGTATAATCTAAGATATTGGTAGCGTCGTCAAACAATATAAAAGTAAAACGTAAAGCTATCCCTGTAACAGGCGTTGGAGGCCTATATGTTTGTGAGACATCGAGGCTCCCACATTTTCTAGACAATCGGCTCACAGATGGCGGTGAGGTTGCCAGCCTTAGACGCCGGCAGGCCGCCCTTTACCCCCAGTAAGATTCCTGGTACTCATTTTTGCCAGAGGCTGAGTCGACCCCACGGCCATAGTGCGGCTGGAAGGATTAGGTCAATTGGAAAAATTCAGTGACCTCATCGGGACTCGAACTGTCGACCTCCCGGATTGTAACATAGTGCCTCAACCAACAACGCTACCACGTGCCTCATCATTCAGTAATGTAAAAGAAATAAATACACGGAAAAACACAACGAAAATAAAGCTAGGTAGTACACGTGGAATGTAATAATACTAGACGCTTTTCAGTTTGGTCTGGTATTGCCTCTGTGTATCTCTTCTAAGTCCTTCCTGTTGAGTCTCTCTGGGATCTGTATGACAGCTTAGATGCTACAAGAGCCGTCTAAACCGACCTTCAAAAATAATTAAATAAAGACCAGCTCAAAGTTTCTTTATGACGAGAGATAGATCCCTGTGAGTAACTAATTAACCATTACGGTATTGCCTACAGGAGGGAGTGGATGTATTTTTTTTCCTTGGCACTACAGCCCCTGTGGGCCTAGGCCTACTTCCATGAACTTCTCCATGAACTTGCCTCGGCATTAATTGGAGATTAGTGGTCAGCTTCACGCCCCGGCCGGTTTACGTCCTGGGAAACAGCCCCCGGTCCCCATTGAATAGGAGGCTGTGTGGGCCCCAGAGCCGGTCTGAACGACTTGATGAAGAGAAGAGTCCTGGTCTTCCGGGAATCGAACCCCGGACTTTCAANAGTCAGTCGCTACACCGACTGAGCTATCTCAAAAATCGATCTTCGTTCGGGGGGGGGCGGTGATTATTTTGAAAGGCAGGGAAGACTTGGTGGGAAAATATCTCAAGGCGTGTCCACGGGGGTTGTGCGTGAGTATTCCCGGAGCAGAGGCTGCGTCATGTCTGAAGAGAATACTGATAAGGGGAATTGTGACAAGCTGGAATCAAAAAAGTCGATTGCCTCACTCTGCTTGATTAATCCACACGCCTGAAGGCTTGTGTAGTAATACCGCCTGTGTTGAAAGAATAGTACGTTACGTCACGCGCATGCTCATTTTAAACTGACGCGGAAGAATAAATAAAAATGTAAACGTAGATTAAAATAATTTATTTCGGAATGAGAATTCCATACTGGTACTTTCTTTACTGAGACTTACATCAGATAGGCATGGTTTATAATGTTCGTGGCGTCTCATATATCAATTACGAGTAGCTGCTGAAAGTTTGCTGAAAATGTCGATAGATGTCAGGGCATATCTCTTTTCGCGAGAACCGCCATATAAGCCATACAGGACTGTTCGAAAAACCTCCACATCATTTACAGAACGAAAAATGTTTATCATTCAAACAGAAATTATAAATGATTGTTTAAATTACATCAAAAGTTTTGTCTTCTGGTATGTAATGACGTGTAGTCTGTTGAAAGTCAACCGAAGTTTTGGAGGAACATGCTCCTTCATCTTCAGGGTCGAAAGTAGCGTGAATTAAGGGGACAGGACAGGGGAAGCTAGACTAGATGGAAGGTTATCACTTGTCCCTGTCTTTTCCTAGACTAACACAAACAGTCCTTTTCAGGGCCAGGCGTGTTCTTCTCTGCTACTGGTGCGCTCGGTTGTGTGTGAGAGCCAATGGGAACTGGCAGTTCATTCTGTCTTGTGGGCGATCCAACAGGAAGTAACTTCCTGTCTTTTATTTCCATCCTGTTTCCTATATAATCCGACGTTTCTGGTAGCTGATTTCTCTGTTTGCCCCCTGCTTTCACACTGCTTTCTTTTTTGGTGTATTTTTTAGCTCTGAAACTGGAGGTGACATGTTTCTTCGAAACGTCGGTTGGTTTTCAACGGACTACACGGCGAAGATAGAATTTTTCATGGCCAACGCTGTGAGAACCTCAAATTCTGCGTACGCTATGCAACCATTGTAGTTGATTTACGTTTTATATTTGTTTATGCCCTGTTTACTGACTCACCCTCGTATCTTCCTACGTACGTTTTGAATTCTATTGTGTATGCCACTGCTACGTGTACTGTATAAGGGGAACGCGGTAGCGTAGTTAGTTAAGGGGCTATGCTACAAGCCGGAAGGATTGGATTTTTTTTTCAATTGACCTAATCCTTCCAGCCGCACTATGGCCCTGGGGTCGACTCAGCCTCTAACAGAAATGAGTAGCAGAAATTAATTAAATAATTTTCCTGGGGAGTAAAGCGCGGCCGACGCGTAAAACTGACAACCTTGCCGCCATATTTGAGCCGATTGTCTAGATGAGGGAGCCTCAACGTCTCACAACCCTATGGGCCTTCAGGGCGTGGTACAGGGATAGCTTTACTTTACTTCTATGCCACTCCTATGTAGAAACGTCCGTGGACTCAGTGCGACACGCGGTCTTGTAACGAAAGTAAACGCATGTTGTTGTTTATAAACTCTTGATACTGGTCGCAAGTGACAGAAACATGTAGCGAAAATGGCAATTTAATAAATAAGTATTCATCAGCGTGGTCCATGAGTATGGATGAATGTTTGGATTTTCAGGATTAGCAGCCGTGAGATAGAAATATGAACAAAGGAACGGAATTCTGTAAGTCAGAAGAAACACTTGAAGGAACAGGATATGTGTGTGTGTTCATGTATTCCTCAATGTATAGAGAAGATGCTAAACATGCTGTATTAGTCATAAGTTGTCTTAAAAATGACAAGGAACCTTGAAAGATAAAAATTTACCGCTTATTAAAGAACTTTAAACACAGTCAAACATAACTAACACCGTGAGAGCGGAGCCCTTCTTGAGAAGCTACCAGTCGCTTAGTTACTCGAGAAATTCCCAAAATTTTATGGAAACCGAAGGTTCATTACCGTGTTCACAAGAGCCCTCCACTGGTCACTATCCTGAGCCAGATCAATCCAATCCATACCATGCCGTCCTTTCTATGTGATCCGTTTTAATATTGTCCACACACCTACATCTTGGTTTTCCCAGTGGTCCTCTCCCAATTCGTGCTACATGCTCTGTATAACTCATCCTTGACTTGACAACGTAGTAAAACATAATATTATTTACGCTCAGAAGTATGAGAACAGATATTGTGACGTTCAGTGTCTAAAACCATTCAGTACATTAAATGAACTTTGAGAAATGTTGAATACCCCTGAAAATATATACACATCACTCCTTTCAAAAGACGGATTTTGGAGAGCACACTCGTGAGGAATATATATTGACACAGTATTGAATTTCTCTTTTCGCCAGGTGTGAAACAATTCCATTTCACCACCTGTCCGGGACCGGTTTCAGGTATCGACTGTGTGCTGTACATTCATATTAGCAGAGCCATAAGCGTGTCAGGTGGCCAAGCTGCAGTCGTTACGGGCGGCTTAGAAATTGGGGTCAGTTCCGACTACAGCGTCCACTGATACATCCCTGCTACTGAAGCACACGCCCAGCTGATGGCGTACTGTCTTAGAGCTTGTCGCTGAATCGCTTCATCTCTTGGTTATTTAATCCAGTAGGCGCATTTGGGGAAAATTAGGCGTTTGTCCCAGTCCCATCTTCAGCCCCCCAGTCTGTCCCCTAAGCCTTTTGGAACTATAAAAAAAGTAAAGTAAAGATATCCCTGTAACAGGCCGTGGAGGCCCATAGGGTTGTGAGACGTCGAGGCTCCCACATATTCTCTAGACAATCGGCTCACAGATGTCTGTAAAGTTGTCAGCCTTACGCGCCGACCGCCCTTTACCCCCAAGAATATTCCTGGTACTCATTTCTGTTAGAGGCTGAATCGACCCCAGGGCCATAGTGCTGCTGAAAGGATTAGGTCAATTGAGAATAATCCAGTGACCTCATCCGGACTTGAACCCGCGACCTTCCGGCTTGTAGTGCTTGGAACTATATGTATATAAACAAACTCGTCCTATTCCGACCCTGAAGATGGAGGCAGAATGTACCACTGAAAGGACTCTAATATGAGGGAGAGTCAGTAAATATGTCACAGAAGGATATAAAACGTAAAACATATGATACTCGAAATTTGAAAAATAAACATTTATTTCTCGACATATTCGCCACCAGTACTGATACACTTGTCCCACTTTAACTTTTTTTTTCGGTTTAGCTCTGTTGATAATATGTGATCGATATGTGATCATTGATTTAGCAGGAAAAAAAGGTAAGTCCCTGTGCTTAACTAAGTAAGCACTGCGCCATGAAGTGGATGTATAGACTCATATTGTCTTGACCTCAGGACTAGTTGGAGGTGGGTGGTCGCTTTATCCCCGGGGAAAGAAGCCCCCATACCCATTGGATAAGAGATTGGGTGGACCCCAGAGCCTGTCTGGACGAAATGGAGAAGAGAAAATTCTTGACCCTACCGGGACTCGAACTCTGACCCCTCGGCCGTCCAGCCAGTCGCTATACCGACTGAGCTATCGCGGCTTCTGTTTGCAGCAGAGAACCGATGTCATTGGTGGGGAGTAAGATCAGTTGAGGTGATTCGAGGTGAAGTAGCGAAGGTCAGAGAAAGCCAGCATGACGGACCGTTAAAACTTTCGACACAAACAGTTATCAAGGTCACTTTCGTTCGATGTTTTGACAGTTAATTCAGGTTCAAAGCGCACAACAAGTACTCAGAGCCATATAAACCGAAGAATACAATCTAAAAGAACATGACGCCGTGTTGTCAGTTAGAATCATTACTGGTTTTAGGCTACCTAAGTAACTACACGGAGCTGAGTCCGTCTTTAGTAGCCGCCAGTCAGCTATTCAATAATTGTCGTATTCACAAGAGCCATCCATTGGTCCCTATCCTGAGCCAGATTAATTCAATCCGTACCACTCCATCTTATATATTTAAGATCCGCTTCAGTATTAAGCTCCCACCTATGTCTAGATCATCTTAGTTGTCGTTTTCCTTCTGTTTTACCCAGAAGTGCCCTGTATTCATTGCTCTTATCTCCCATTCTACACGCCCTGCCAATCTCATCATTAGGTTTTAGGCTTACACGGCGGTCAAGTATTGATTTTAATTCTGTGGTTGTGAGCGATGTTGCCCGCGTTTTGGAGGTATACGCTGCCTCTGTCTTCAGGGCCAATAAGGGCCTAGGTGAGGCATCCTTATGGATGTAATCCGTTGAAAATCAAGTGATGTTTCGAAGAAACATGTCATCCATCTTCAGGATCTGAGAATAAACCAAAAAAGAAACCAGCATGAAGTTGATTGTAAGTGAAGCTGATCTCCGAAACGTCCAGGAACCATCAACAGACTACATGGCTTTATATCCCAAAGGATAGATATCTTCATAATCACCGCTATGATAACTTAAAATCCTACAGCACACAGTGTGTTCCGGCCTAGTTCCGAATGAAGAACCTTCACGATACAAATGTAGACCACTGTGTTCACCTAACCTCTCGTGGCTTTTCAATTACTGATGTAAATAAACTACCTGAATCCCTGAATCTGTTTCTGATGCAGCAGACTTTCGTCGCATTTGCATATTTCCTTTTGCGAATAGATTCGTGCTGATATCTCAACTCGTGAATGGGAGACGTAGCTCTCCGGTCTGGCACTCACGCACGTCCGGTAGATCATCAGACATTCGTGCAGCACACACACACACACATCAGTACTCTCCCTACAAGAGATCTCCATAGCAGCAGCAAGTAAAAGTTAGGGCCGCGCCATAGCTCAAGCAGTTAATCACTGGCTTCCCACCGCGGCGGCCTGGGTTCGATCCCGGGTCTGGTCAAGTGGGATTCGTGGTGGACAAAGTGGTGCTGGGGCAGGTTTTCTCCGAGTACATCGGTTTCCCCTGCCAATCTTCATTCCACCAATTGCTCCACAATCACCCTCACCTATCACCTGGGGCTGGTACAATAGGCCAGAAGTGGCCGCAGTACAAGGGACTTAGTCCCACCCCACTAGCAATACAAAAAAGTAAAACTTAACAAAATTGAGGTCGTGAGCCCAAGCCCTTAGAGGGCAATAGGATCTCGGAACAGTGAATGTTAAGTGGGCATATTTCAGGAGAATTATCCTTCTTCCCCTACTTACTTACTTACTTACTTACTTACTTACTTACTTACTTACTTACTCTTACTTACTTGCTTACTCATGGAGCTGAGCCATTTTGAAGGAGCTGCCAATTCTGCAGCTACTCAAGAATTTCCCAGCATTTTATGGAACCCGAAGGTTCATTACCATGTTCATTACCTCCACTGGTCCCTATCCTGAGCCAGATCAATCAAATCCATACCATCCCATCCTGTCTCTCTAAAATCCATTTTAATATTGTCCACCCACCTACGCCTTGGTCTTCACAGTGGTCTCTTTCCTTCTGGCTTTCCCACCAATATCCTATATGTATTTCTCTTATCCCCAATCTTGCTACATGACCTGCCCACCTCATCCTCCTTCACTTGATCATTCTAATTATACTTGGAGTAGAATACAAGTTATGAAGCTCCTCATTATGCAGTTTTCTCCAACCTTCTTCACCTTCAAGCAGTAGAAATATATACCTGTTGCGTCACATTATTAATATGGCCATCCTTTACAAGGTCTACCAATGTTTCTTCGCCCTAATGGTCTGTACCGCAGGATGTATTTAGGTATTGCATTCTTCATGTTTCTAAGTGGTATAATTTGTAATAAAAGTAAAGTTGCCCCTGTGCCAATTTAATTACCGTGTCATGAACACATGGCGTGGGATGAAGATGTGGATCTAATTCTTGACCTTGGCACTAGATGGAGGTTGTGGGGTTGTGAGACATCGAGGCTCCCACATTTTCTAGAAAATCGGCTCGCAGCGCTGATGTTGTCAGCCTTACGCGTCAGCAGGTCGCCCTTTACCCCCAGAAACATTCCTGATACTCATTTCTGTTAGAGGCTGAGTCGACCCTAGGACCATAGTGCGGCTGGAAGGATTACGTTAAGTGAAAAATTCACTGACCTCATCGGGAATCGAACCCCGGGCCTTGTTGCTTGTAGCATACTGCCTCAGTCAACTACTGCGTGTCCCCATTGATGCGTTTTATATAAATTTTAATTTATGCAAAATGTTAATTAAAACAATGGAAAGTTCTTGATGCAATTTCGATATAAAGGAACAGAGATGAAAAGAATATAAGCAGCAGGAAACAGATGTTAAGACTTTTAGTTGGATGTATAAGATTGTGTAGAACAAGAAGTAAATGGTTTCCAATAGCGTTCCCTGTGTGTAAGAGTAGTTAAGAAAACACTGTGATTATGTGGATAAAATATGTAAAAATAGGTCGCAGAACAGGGTCCACAGAATTGAACTGCATACCTACTGGATGGAAAATAGAAGAAAGGCTGCAGTGATGTTAGGAAGAGAATTTTGAGGCACTAAAGAATATATATTCAGTGTAAAAAACACATATTGTCATGTGTATGAGTGACTATAGAAGGGGTTTGAATTGGTAATCGTATTTAGTGAACACTTGCAGAAGGTAAATACAAATAACTACAACAGTCTCGCTGAATTACATATTCCGAAGATCACTGTAAATAGAGCACATATAATATCTTCTCAATTTGCTATGTCTTCACAGTGGTTGCCTGGTGACGGATCCCAACAGTGTCTTCTGCCTTCGTGTTCACTGTTTTACCTGCTGAGGACTGTCTCACAGTTAACTCGTTGCTCCGATTGTCATAATTATAACATATCGGCACGGATCACACAGAAAAGACCGCTCTTTTACTGTTTCTAACAGCTGTTGTTCGTGTTCGTTGCCCACCAACGGGTCTACATGCCACAATATTTTGTTAGAATAGCAAGGTATTCGAAAGATAACGGCTGAAGGCACAATCCTTTCAGTATTTTGTTCTTTCCAATATCCGTGACTGGAAAACTTTGCGTCAGGTTTAAGTAAGGTCAAGGAAAATCATTTCGCTTGTTGATAAATGAAAAAATAGAAAGGGTAAAGAAAGATGAGGTCAACGGAAGATTTCGGAGGTTATGTGTTGCCGTCTGTTTCTGGTAGATGAACACCGCAAACATGTAGCAACTCAGAGCGAAAACGATATAAGTCTCTGTAATCTGTGACCAATAGACTAATATTGCATTGGTTGGATAATAATGTGCTGCCAACTTAGGATAAAATATTCCACGCCTCAGGAGCTAAATCTAGTTTACTATCTTATAAACACCAGAGCATGCTTAAAGTTTTTTTTTTTAATTTTTGTTTGTTTTTCATCCCCCCTTTTCTCAACAAATCACTTATAATTATTGTTCTCATATAAATACGTAAATCATGCTATTCATGCTTTGATATATACTCAGGTTTCATGATACAAAAACCTTACATAGTTGAATGCATATCTGTTATTTTTATTTTTAACTCCTTGCAGTGTTCCGGTCTCACATTTCGTGTCCCGTAATTTGTTCCGGAAGATTTATATATAAATGTAAATTAATTAGTACACAATTATATTAATTATTGAAGTAAATGTAATACAGAACTGTTTGGTGAAGCAGCAGCGCTTTATATTGTATTTATGAATATGCTTGGTCCTAATTTAGGTCGGACATAAATTTTCTTGAGCCTAGCTATGTTATAAGCCGGAAGGTCGCGGGTTCGAGTCCCGATGAGGTCATGGGATTTTTTTTTTCCAATTTAACTAATCCTTCCGGCTGCACTATGGTCCTGGGGTCGACTCATCCTCTAACGGAAATGAGTGTCAGGAATTAATTAAATAATTTTTCTGGGGAGTAAAGCGCGGCCGGCGCATAAGGCTGACAACCTTACCGCCATCTTTGAGTTGACTGTCTAGATAATGTGGGACCCTCAACGTCTCACAACCCTATGGGCCTTCACGACGTGTTACAGGGATGGCTTTACTTTTTTTAAAACTATTTCTGGTGTTTCGCAGTCCCACCAAACAAATGCCTATAGATCGCCTTGATTAAGGTGCGATCGAATCATTCCTACTCCTTTCCGATCCATTATTCACCATCATCCTCACATATTTATTACATAATCCGAAATTCTAAATGTTTCTGAGGATGGTGTATATCATTCGGAACTACCGAGATGCAAACGGCGCCGTGAAATAGATCAGAAATATCGCGTCCTGGGTTTTTAAGTCGGAGACTTCGTCTTTGACCAGGCATTTCGCTCGTGGCCGCGCCATAGCTCAAGCGGTTAGTCGCTCGCTTTCCACCGCAGCGGCCCGGGTTCGATCCCGGGGTCTAGTCAAATGGGATTTGTGGTGGACAAAGTGGCGCTTCCGAGTACTTCGGTTTCCCCTGCCAATCTTCATTCCACCAATTCTCCACAATCACCCTCACCTATCATCTGGGGCTGGTACAATAGGCCAGAAGTGGCCGCAGTACAAGGGACTTAGAATGCCTTGACTAGCAATAAAAGAAAAGGCACTTCGCTGGTTACGGAGTATGGAAATTAGTTTGGTAGATGTTCAAGCATCGTGTTACATAATAAGAGATGAGGTTTACTTCCGTTTCGTTAAATATATACCCCACAAAGAAATTGCTTTAAGGAATAATTGAGGAGCTGAACAGTTTAGGTATCATAACGTAAGGTAAAGTTGTGCCTGTGCTTAACTAATTAAGCACTACGCCATGAACAGTGGTCAGTTTCACGCCTCTGCCGCTTTACTCCATGGTAAAGAACCCCCTGTAACCACTGGACAGGAGGCTGGGAGGACCTCAGAGCCGGTCTGGAAGATATTAAGAAGACAAAATTCTGACCCCACTGGGACTCGAACTCTGACCCCTCAGTCGTCCAGCCCGTAGGCAGTCGCTATACCGACTGCTCTACCCCGACTCACGTCACATATGTAGTATTTGCAAATAAACCAGGACGGAATTTTTCACAACCACTTTCAATGTATCACTCATAATTATCCAACAATTTGAATAGTTTTGGCAGGCTCTACAGCCCCCTTGGGCCCTGGCCTCTGGTTTTACAGACGGCAGGACTCTTTGGACGAGTGATCAGCTCTTCGAAAGGCCTTTACCTAAACACAACACAAATACATAATAAACACGTACCAAACATCAATGCCTTGTGTGGGATTCGAACCCACGATCCCGGCTTCCTAGCGACCCAAGACAGTAATTGCTTTAGACAGCTCAGCTACCTTGGCCGGCTCCATTTTAATTTACCTTACTAATAACGTTTAAGGGCCGGTCACGGTAGCCGAGCGGTCTAAGGCGTGCACTGTCTTCGCTCGCTCGGAAGCCGGGATCGTGGGCTCGAATCCCACTCAGGGCGTGGATGTTTGTGTGCGTTTTTCTGTGTTTATGTATAGGTAGGGGCCTTGCGACGAGCTGATCACCCGCCCAAGGAGTCCTACCGAATGTCTAAGATCTAGAAAAAGCGAAGTGAACGGAGAAGTTCATGGAGGTAGGCCTAGGCCCACTGGGGCTGTAGTGCCAAGGGGGAAAAAAAAGTTTAAGGAGCTTTGTTAAACAATACAAAACATTGATCAATCACAGCTCATAAGAATCGCGATCGATTTATAGCCACGGAGTTTCATCTGTCAGTAACGAGTAGCTAGGCCTGGAAGGAGTCGGTTCAATTGATGTTTCTCTTCCCCGCCGCAGCTGGACCGACAGCGCTGTCCATGCATCTTGATTCCAGTGCTTACCGGAGGATATTTGTACAGGGTTAGAACTTTCCGCTGCCTTCACCTATCATTGAGATTAACAATGCATGAGTTTAATTAATTCAGTTTGATTGATTGATCTGGATTAATTCACAAGCGGAGTCTAGCCTCGTTTCTGCTCCCTTAAAGACAACAGGCCGTGGAGGCCCATAGGGTTGTGAGACGTCGAGGCTCCCACATTTTCTCTAGGCAATCGCTCACAGATGGCGGTGAAGTTGTCAGCCTTACGCCAGCCGCCCTTTACTCCCAGGAAGATTCCTGATACTCATTTCTGTTAGAGGCTGAGTCAAGCGAGGCCCACAGTGCGGCTGGAAGGATTAGGTCAACTGAAAAATTTCAGTGACATCATCGGGAATCGAACCGGCGGCCATCCGTCTTGTATAGTGCCTCAAATAACTACGCTACTGCGTGAGCCCTACATGTCCTTGTAACAATAATCAGTTCAGGAATAGCGTAAGCCGTCTTATTAAAATGATCTGTGCCATTCAACAGGCCGAGTGGAGGCGGGTTAGAGCACCTCCACCGCAGCCCCGAGAGCCCCAGAAGGCGACGAGAAGGTAATCCTGTGCCTGGGGAGAACGTAAATACAGAGGCCTGGACCTCCAGGTTGGGGGTTGGACGCAGAGCTGACAAACTTACTATATAACAAAAGTATTGTTGCAAAACCCAACGGTGTGAAAAACGAATGGTTCGATTCATAATCCGGCAGAGTCCTCTAAGAAAGATAATGGCTCCAAAACAGCCGTTTTGCCAATGATTATATATAGTTTAATAGACTTATTTATTTTCGTTGAACTGTTTACGATGAATTAGATATAACCGATATAATATAGTGTATGTAAATATTCAAATAAATTATCAGAAAATCCGACATGTTAATGGCTACACGACTATATACCTACATCCATCTTCAGAAGAGCAGCCTGGTCTGCTTGTACCAGTTCTCACGGTCTCTTCGCTTGCGGATTTCTTATTTTTCCTTCTACTCTGAAGATGGAGGCAATACGTTCCTCCGAAACTTCGGTTAACTCCACATCTACACGGTACAACATCCCAGAAGACTGCTTTCTTCATAGTCACCGCCGTGAAAACCTCAAGTCTTTCATAATATTAAAATGGATCTTATAGAGAGATAAGATGGGATGGTATGGACTGGTTCGATGTCGCTCAGAATAAGGACCAGTGGAGGGCTCTTGTGTACTCGATAATGAACCTTCGTGATCGATAAATTTCTGTGAAGTTGTTGAGTAAGTTAGCAACTAGTGGCTTATCAAGAAGAGCTCAGTTCCATGAAGTTAATGGTCACTTTCAGAATTTCAGACTTCATATGGCATTTCAGCTGAATACTGGACTTGAGATTTCCATAATAATGATTGTTGTACATATTTTAGTCTGGGATGTGACACCATGTAGTCTGGTAGAAGTTTATCGGAGTTTCAGAAGGATGTACTGCCTCCATCTTCACGGTCGAAGTGTAATCCCAGCAAGAAGCTGCCTATATTGTACATGTGCCACTCTTGCTTTTAGTTTCTCTTCTGTTACATGTTGCACGAATGCGTGGTACAAACTTGATTAGAATACACAGCCCACTGCAAGATATTCCAAAGATAGTAGACACTACTAAGGAAACGAGTCGGTGGGGGCTCGGAGATTTTCCTGTGCGCCTCGCCTGTGAGTCTCCTTGAACTAGTTCCCTTCACTTGTTAGAAAACAAACGGGACAGAATAAACGAACTGAACAACATGCAGCGTGGAAGAGATTACAAATGAGAAACGCAAAAAAAAAAAATGACTGCAATTTCGCTGCTGTGCCATGTTGAAGACGAAACTAATTATTATTTTCAAAGTTGGAACTGGGCTGTTGAGTAAGGCGTCAAAGAAACAGATGGATTTTCTTTTAAAACGATTTCGCTCAGTTAAATAAGTCTGCAGTTACTATAGGATTTTGACGATGATGTATAACACACAAAGATATTTGGTTTTCGGACTTTATCGTCCAGTGATTGAAGGGACCCAACAGAATAGGTGTTTTCCCTCAACTGAGGACGGAAACAGATCCAGTTTCCGAAACGTCATCTTTTTCTTAGTTATCTTAAAACCAGGACGATGGATAAGTCCGAAAACACAATATCTCTGTTTTTATAGTGAAGAGACTGACGCCGTCAAATCTAACGAGAGTATCTCGAGAATTAAGGTTAACGGTCTTTAATAACTGTACGAAGTGGTCCGAATTCTTAACCAGGACCGGGATGATGGATAAAGTCCGAAAACCCAATATATCTATGAATAAGTGTGGTTTGTTACGAAGTTTCGTGGATAAAATCATTGACAGTTTTCATGAGACACAATACGATCCGCTGGTATATGACGTCGTATAGTCTCTCAGAAATTTTACCAACATTTCGGAAAAAGTTCTACCACCATCTTGACGGTTAAAAAGCAGGACTGGCAACCAGCAAAGATTCACTATGCTTACTGTTACCTTGCTTTCTCTGCAGGTTTACTTCTCGACGTTGAAGAAGGAGGCAGTAAGTTTCTCCGAAACGTCAAGAAACGTACTAGATTACATGATATCACAAACCGGTAGGTGATAATTTGCATAGTCGTCTTGGTGAGGATTGTACGTCGCTTAAATTTTTCATAATATGCTAATACTTGACGATAATCATGCCATAAGGCGAAGCGATTATCAGTTACAGAAGGACACGCAGTAGACACTTAAAGATTCGAACTGCCAAAACCTTTATTATTATGATATTTAAATTCTATTGTGATTTGTTCCAACACGTTATACAGAGTGATTCTAAATTATTGTCGGGGTATCCGTTTATATGCCACGGACACACCGACAATAGTTTTGAATCACTCTGCACTTACTGCATACTTCATGCTGGTCTCTTGCTTGGCTTATTCCTCGATACTGAATATGGGGGCGGTATATTCCTCCAAAACGTTGGTGGACTTCTACCAAACTACACGGCATTACGGCCTTGTTCATTATCAAAGTTTTGAGAACATCAGGTAAAAAGTGACGCTGTTTGTTTTCTGTGATGTAAAGTCCCCGTGCTTGACTTATTAAGGCGTATGGGGGAGTGGGTGTGTATATCCACATTTTCTTGACCTCGGCACTAGTTGGAGGTGAGTGGTCAGCTTCACGCCCCGGCCGCTTTACCAACGAGAAAAATTCCTCCAGTACCCATTGTATAGGAAGTTGGGTGGACCATAAAGCCGGTCTGGAGGACTTCGAGAAGAAAGAATTCTTCACCCTATCTGGACTCGAACTCCGACCCCTTGATCGTCCAGCCCGTAGTCAGTCGCTATACCGAATACACCATCTCGGCTCCCTTTCTGTGACGTAAGAACGGAATTTTTTTAAAATAATGTTCAGATGAATTTCACGCTTCAGAGAGTTAGCACTAATGGTGACAACGCATGACGCATGCTCAGAAATATTTACACATTCTACATATCCCAGACAGGATGTAACTAAACTTGCTCGATCCGAATACAAAAGGTCGAGGACAGATTACACAACGCAGCGATGACATAGTCCCATTTTGCTATTAGAAATATCATTGCCGATCACAGTGGCCGCGCGGTCTCAGGCATGAACTGTCTCCGCTCTCTCTAACACTGGGGTCGTGACTTTGAACCTCACTCAAGGCATGGATGTCTGTCCGCGTTTCTTCTCTCTTATATTGTCCTGTGTAGGTAGCGGTTTTGTGACGGGACTGATCCCCTGTCCAAGGAGTCCTACCGACCGTCTGTAAGTTCCGCAGTTCCAGATTAAATCCGATTAAATGATATTTCTGTATTCTAGTTTTCGTTTTGGCCTCCCTGGCCGGTTTCGCTCTGGAGTAACGTAAAGTGCAACTTGTAGATACGCAGTTAACATTTCATTACGTCATTCAGAAGGTCCCCTATTCCAATCTCGTCCGAGGCACCGGATGTTCTGACAGGTTTCCAGAACTCAGTTCCCTAGATTGATTGTTTTGTTAATAATAGACGTATGGGGACTGTATGAAAGTAATATTACGTAGTGTGTGTACTATAGACGGGGTTTGGTTTGGTGAATGGATATATTGACAACTTACAGGTCGTAACTACAAATAACTATAGCACTATCGTCATTTCCACATTTTAGTTTTCACTAGAACACACAGTCTTGTGTTCTCAGTCTGTTACTAGACGTTACCTTGTAACGGCTTCAACAATGGCTATTCCTCTGCTCAAATCCTCTCTTCACAGACTCTCATACAGAACTGACTGTCAACTGAAAGCTGACTGGGTTTCCTCAGTTGTCTTCAAGATAACTTATAGGCACGGACCACACAGAAAACACAGCTCTCCAATTCTTGCGTTTTTGTCTGTTGCTGCGGTTTACCGAGCCGTTGTCCAGAAACGGCCCTGATATATGATCACATCTCGTCATCCTTACATAGCAACAGCTGTCTTCTTCTTGTTCGTTTCGTGGTCGTTTTCATAGTAATAAATTTGTTTCCCTTTTCTCCTTCCTGTTTCTTATCATATTCTTCTCCTACTCTTTATTCTTTTCTGCTTCTTCTCTTTTTATTCATCCTCCTTCTGTTCCCACCATTCATGTTCCTACTTGATCTTTATACTATTTTTCCTGTTATTCTACCCTTCCTTTCTTTTCCTAATCGCCCCCTCTTCCATTGCCTTCTCTTTTCTCAATCCCCTGCCCATTTAGTGCTCTGTCTAGGACAGACGTTCCATCAGGATCCGAAAGCACACGGCATGCCATTTTCAGACAGGCCTAACTTGCCTCTTTACTTACCCAGCACTTGCGAGAAGTCCCATAATTTTATGCAAAGTGCTTCTAACGGAGAGAGGCAGGTCGCGTGCCCATACTTGGGGCTCTGGCCACACCGTGAGTGGGCATCTTCACAAAATGAAGCCCGTTACTCCGTATCAGAACGGAGTCATTGCTCTCACGAAACCTTAATCTTGTTTCTGAACGTTCCTGGCTAATACTGCGACTCTACTCTTATCTGTCAATAAAATAACATTATTTTCTGGTTTACCCAGTTCTTGCTTTCTGCTAGACCTCTGCTTTCTTATGTATACTATTATAACACTAGCTGGAATAAGTTAGTATAGCGATAGGCTACGGGCTGGAATGCTGGGGTTCGATTATCTGCTAGGACAAGAGATTTTTCACTACTCGACAGCAGCCAGACCGACCCTTGGGCCCAACCAGCCTCCTGTCTAACAGTTACCTGCAGTTAAAGCGGCCAGGACGTGAAGCTGACCGCTCACCTCCATTTATTGTTGACGTCAATAATGGTGGAGCTATACCTCCAATTTCCCACAAGTCTTCATGGTGCGGGGTCTTAATTAATTAAGCACAGGAACAAATTTACCTTGTATTTACTTTTACGTATGTCACGTGGAGGATTTTGACTTGGTAGGGAATGTTCTTCGGAATACAAACCGCATATATGCGAGGCCTGTCAGGTCTGCATCTTACTTGGACAAGAATAAATTAAGAAATTCTTGGAATTATTCAGAACAAAAATTTGTCCTCTTTAAATTTTGTACTAGTATTTTGCTTACGTTGTTCCGGAAAGAATAGCTTAAAGTTCTTTTGAAGATCTTATTTTTAAGAATAAAAGGATTTTGAGAGGAATGCCTCCATTTCTGTCTGCATATTAGTCACTTCGGATTAGGCGGGCGCTTCTGGTGATGAAGAAAGTTGGTCCTGATATCTTCTGCGCAATGCGTCTGCGCATTCTTCGGGCTCTGTCCCCGAGTTTTTGACGAAACGAGGGATTCCCATATCCCATGCTCCCTACTCGCCTGATTTAGCACCGGCTGACTTTTTTCCTATTCCTTAAATAAAAAATTGCGAAGAAATGGACGAGATTCGACGTTGTTTCATCGATCCAACAGACCGTGACGGGAGAACTGAAGGCGATAGGGGAAGAAGCGTTTTCTTTAGCGTTCGACTAGTATGAGCGCTGTAAACGCTGCGCGGAAGCGGGCGGGACTATATTGTTGCGTGGTTGCTAGGCAACGCGACAAGAAATTGTGTGGGTTCTCGGATTTGAACGAATATTTATTGAACATTCACTTTTACACTTGCACTTACAGTTATTCTCCACTTATAGCGTCCTTTAGACTCTTCTTCTCCCATATTACAACAGTTCTCTTCTAGTCGGATAAGAACTCTTCTGTTCTAGTCGGATAAGAACTCTTCTGTTCTAGTCGGATAAGAACTCTTCTGCTCTAGTCGGATAAGAACTCTTCTGCTCTAGTCGGATAAGAACTGTTCTGCTCTATTCGGATAAGAACTCTTCTGTTCTAGTCGGATAAGAACTCTTCTGTTCTAGTCGGATAACAACTCTCTCATGCTAAAGTGGAATACAAACTGAACTAGTCTCTGGCCGACGTTGGACTCTTATAAATTACACTCGGACTGAATAGGGAACACCTTGTCGAAGGGTTAAGTCCGTCTGCTGTTACGCAACGAAAGCGAGAATACGTGTCTACGGCGGAAACCCCACTCTTACACTTTCACTTCCGGGGCAAGAATTTCCTAGGGTTCGTTGCTTAGGAATTGCTAGCCGTTGTAGAGCAGTGGATGCGTTGTGATTCGAAATATTCCGGCCCTAGTCAGCATGCATCATTTTTGTGTGGTTTCTTATGGCCTCAGTTCGGGAACTTAATTGTCACGCTGCGTATACATAATTGGCTATGAACAAATTCACGCCTCTTAATTAATGGCAAATTACCGTAACTTACTCATCCTTGCAGACAGTTCAGATTAATGGTTGGAGCATATAATAAAGGAAACATGGATAGGCCCGCTTCCAGTTCTTGTGTGGGTGTTTCTGCGTAAGGATTGCTTCACAGCCTTATAAGGCCACTCGCCCCTAACATCATCAGGAACGGCCTTCAAAATGACGAAATAAAATGAAATGTTTTCGTGGTTATTAGCCTTCTTCCACCTATGCAGAAGAAATATTCGTGATTTCTCTGCCTGTTCAACATTTATAGCACGACTACAAAAACAGACAAATAAAACCTTTGTCATCCATAACATTAAACAATAAGAGCTAAATATAAATGAGTACGCCATATTTTTATTTATTCTTCTGTCCAAGATCCCAAGGATAATTGTGTGGGTGATTAATGCGCTTGCGTAGTATCCTTGCAAAATCGGAAGTTAATGGTTTTATCTCTTCAAGTCTTTTCTTAAGCCAAGACATTCCCTTAAATTATACAAATATTTACTTATGTAAGATTTGAGGCTTTCACGGAGGTGACTATGAGGAAAGCAGTCTTCTGGGATTTGGCACCGTGTATATGTGGTGATAACCGACGTTTCGGAGGAACGTATCGCCTCCATCTTCAGGGTAGAAGGAAAAATATAAGAAATCCGCAAGCGAAGAGACCGTGAGAACCTCCGAAACGTCGGTTAACACCACTTATACACGGTGCCAAATCCCAAAAGACTGCTTTCTTCATAGTCACCGCCGTGAAAGCCTCAAATCTTAAATATAAACCTGGTCTTAAACTCAAGATGGTGCTTGACACGAAAACTGGCTGGCCAACTTACGATCTTAGTGTGACTTTGACTCTGACTTGAAGTTCGTTAGACATTCGGAACAATGAATTAGCTGTGAGAGAGTCGCCAGCCTGTAATGACCCGAACACGGAAGTTGAACCTACGTTGTTAGGAGCCGTAATCTAGCAACGGCTAGGCAAGACAATATAAGAAGTCTTAGTGTATGCCGTAGTGAGAAGTGTGGTGCGTTAATTAGTGATAGAGTAAGTGTCCAATAAATCCATTTACCAACACAAACCCCTTCTCTATGCACTAACACGTGACAGTATTATCTTTAGTTTTTACATTTCTGTGAGGTCCTAGTAAGGGATCAGCACGAACGTCTTTACGATTACTGCAGGTAAGGGCCTAGAGCATTTTCAGAAATTTGCTCTGCCATTGGGTGTGGACACGAGCGTCCACACGCCTTTTATAGCATCACGCACGGGTTGATGTTTCAAGTAGGCTTTGAAACTGCCGTTGTTGGCTATTCGTAACGGTGAATGGGATTGGTCAATTTTGTGCTGTGTTACTTCTGATTGGTCGCTACTGCCTTGTAACGTTGTGTAGGTTTAAGCAACGTAAGAGGCCGTAGGAGTAGGTGTGACTCACTGCTGCATGATGGCATTACTGCCGATGTGTTTGTTAAACACACGAAATAAAGTGATTTCCGGGTTCAATCCAAGGAACATTGACTTATTCACTTCAACTTAACAAATTGCTAATGCATTTATACAGTTTAATCAGACTAATCTTTGTTTCTAATGCACTTATGTACAATATTCAAAATGTAAATGCATAATTGACCGATCGCAGTGACCGCGCAGTCAAACGCTTTGATCGTGGGTTCGAAACCCAGTCAAGACATGGATATCTGTATGCATTTATTCTGCGTGTAGGCAATGGCTTTGCGATGGGCTGATCCCCCGTCCAAGGAGTCCTATCGACTGTATAAAAGACCAAGACACTGGAAAAGCTACCAAGGCCCAGCAAAGGGCTGTAGAGCCATAGATAGATAGAGCCCGGGTCAGGTCATGTGGGATTTGTGGTGGACAAAGTGGCGCTGGTGCAGGTTTTCTCCGAGTACTTCAGTTTCCCCTGCCAATCTTCATTCTACCAATTGCTTCACCTATCATCTGGGGCTGGTACAATAAGCCAATAGTGGCCGCAGTACCAAGTGGACACAGTCTCACCCCACTAAGAATAATAGAAAAGAGAGACCTGAAGAAAACAGCGTACACTGTACTCTTGAACAAACATGGGTAGGGTGTTAGCGTGAAAGCAGATGTCAAGCAGAGCTAGTTTCTTGCTTGGTTTATTCTTTGACCCTGAATATGGAGGCTATATATTCCTTCGAAACGTAGGTTGACTTGGAAACGAACCAGAAGGCGTTATATCTTAGAACTCTTCGTAACCAGGATTCTGAGAACCTCAAATCCTACTTGATCAAGCACTTCTTCGCAGGAAGTTCTGGACGATAATACGGTACACGTGACTCTTTACGACTGCTGATGTGTCTACTGACGGAAAGGCAAGTGAGGCCAGTCCATCAGGGCATCCGGTAGGACGCAGGAAGGTGTCTGAAGCGGCAACGTTACAAAAGTATTCATCTCGCAGCACTGAGAGGAGTGAAGATGGTCAGTTGTTAACGTCCCACGTGAATACCTCGAGGCCTCTCAAGGTACACTTCAGTTACTGGTTTTTGGACCTACCGGCTACAAACTATTTCTCCCTCTCTAAGGGAAGAAAATAGACAGAGGATGTTGGATTTTAGGTTCTGACAGCAGTGACTGATTTCAATGTATTATTCTGGGAAGTGACATTGCATATTCTGATAAAAGGTTGCTGATGTTTCGGTTGATTGTATTGCATCTGTCTTCAGGGTATAAGAACCGTGAAGCTTACTAGTATATATTAATCAAGAAGAATCGTTAGCAGACAATTTCTTTTACTGCTAGTGGGGTGGGACTAAGTCCCTTGTACTGCGGCCACTTCTGGCCTATTGTACCAGCCCCAGATGATAGGTGAGGGTGATTGTGGAGCAATTGGTGGAATGAAGGTTAGGAAGGGACACCGAAGTACTCGGAGAAAACCTGCCCCAGCGCCACTTTGTCCAACACAAATCCCACTTGACCAAACCCCGGATCGAACCCGGGCCGCCGCGTTGGGAAGCTAGCGACTAACCGCTTGAGCTATGGCGCGGCCTAGCAGACAATTACCTGAAATAAACTACCATCGAAAATAGGAGCCGGGGAAGCTCAGTAGGTCTAGCGACTATGGTCAAGAATTTTCTCTTCTCCACGTCGTCCAGACCGGCTCTGGGGTCCATACAACCTGCTATCCAATGGGTACTGGGGGCTCTTTCCAGGGGGAAAAGCGGCCGGGGCGTGAAGCTGACCAGTCACATCCAACTAGTCCCGGGGTCAAGAAAATGTGGATCTGTACATCCACTCCCCCATACGTCCTCATGGGGTAGTGCTTAATTAGTTAAGCACAAGGACAACTTTACCTTTTACTATCGAAGATTTCTGATTTCAGCGAACATGTAGTCAACCGAGTCATGTATCCCATTCAGATCCGGAGGTCCCGGTTTCGATTTTCTGAGAAGTAGTGGGTCTGGAATGGGGTTCACTCAGCCTCGTGAGGGTAATTTAGGAGCTATTTCAAGGAAATAGCGGCTCCGGTCTAGAAAACCGAAATTAATGGCCGTGGGGATTCGTTGCGCTGATCACGCGACACCCTCTATCCTCTTAAGTAGGCACTAACTTCGCCGACAAGCGGCGGTCGCTCGGTCGGTATAGTTCACTTGCGGACTAAAAACACGGAGTTTTTTTTAATCAAACTGAGTCATATATTTTTGTATCTTATCCCATTCGAAAAAAATATATATATACAGTTAAAGATAAAACATGGAATATTCTGTGAAAACCCTATATTTATTTTAAATCCCCTAGATTATTAACTAAATTTGACTAGCAAGTTGATGTTTGACACCTTGATTGCATAGTCTGACGCCCGCAAGCAGTTGAGTGTGTTATATAGCGCCAAGGAATTCACCGTAGGCTTGTCTCCATAGCAGCGTGACCTCACTCTACGAGTCTAGTATAACACTCCTGCGAAGCGAGGGAATTTCGTGTGATAGGTAGGGCTTCCAGGTTGCAGATGGATTGGGTTGTCGAACTTGTGAACACGAAACCAGTAGATTGGAGGACAAAAATGCGACACTATGCGTTGGCCAGTCTCACGTATGACTCAATATTCCAGGTACCTCAACGACACTTGGCTGAATACATGAGTAATCTTTCGTGAATACTTTGCAAAGTTGTTCTTCGTGAGTTTATATAAGGCATTGCACTTCATGATTTTATATCAGAGGTACAAGTTTATTGTTTCTGTGCCAGCATAACAAGACAAGTTCCTTTTTCAAAGAATGGTCTTGTGAGGTGTGTTTAAATTTTATTTATCACTCATTTAATGACACTATCAGTAGCTAAAATTGTATTTTTTTTTCTGTGGCGCTACAGCCCCAATTTGGGCCTAGGCCTACCTCCATGAAACTCTCCGTTTCACTTCGGTTTATTAGATCTTACACATTCGGTAGGACTACTTGGGCGAGTGATCAACTCGTCGCAAGGCCTCTACCTGTAGACAAACACAGAAAAACGCACACAAACATCCATGCCCTGAGTGGGATTCGAACCCACGATCCCGACTTCCGAGCGAGCGAAGACAGTGCATGCCTTAGACCGCTCGGCTACCGTGACCGGCAGCTAAAATTGTATATAGTGAGATAATTAGTAAACAGTGACTTCGAAATGATGTGGAAATAAATAGTCGTGGCCTAATTTTAGATACTGTGAAGTCATTTACTTGGAATAATTTTTATATTTTTTCATTGCTAGTGGGGTGGGACTAAGTCCCTTGTACTGCGGCCACTTCTGGCCTATTGTACCAGCCCCAGATGATAGGTGAGGGTGATTGTGGAGCAATTGGTGGAATGAAGATTGGCAGGGGAAACCTAAGTACTCGGAGAAAACCTGCCCCTGCGCCACATTGTCCACCACAAATCCCACTTGACTGAGAAAGATCATAAAAGGGCTTCAGTTAGGACAGTTAATACGCAGATCGAGATACGAACTGCGTAACGCCCGAATACAAGTCACGGCAGTGCCCTTTGGACCAAATTCCTTGATTTCTGAATTGTGGCGCAGTGTATTTTGGTAGCTGGGTACCAACGTTACGGAGGCCTCTGATTTTCCGTCTTCAGAATTTGAAGTTTTACTTCTTTTACATGCATCACGCATGGAGGAGAAGAGAAATGAACAAGGGCTTTAGTAAGAAATCCAGAAGGAAAGAGACCACTAGAAAGACCAAGACGTAGATTGGTGAATAATATGAAAATGGATCTTAGAGAGGTAGTGTGGGGTGGTATGGACTTGATTGATCTGGCTCAGGATAGGGACCAGTGGAGGGCTCTTTTGAACACTGCAATGGACCTTCGTGTTCCATAAAATGCTGGGAATTTCTTAAGTAGCTACACAACTGGCGGCTCTTCAAGAAGGGCTCAGCTCCTTGTTGTTACTTTATTAATTATGTAGACTGTACCATCAAAATTTCTTATAAAGGTGTACATATCAGAGAGGTGAGAGCATGTATTTATGTAATATACCTATTCTTCATAGAGTAATTTTTAATACGCAGGATAGACATCAATTTTGCCTCGTGTAAAGTTGACTTCTTATTGTATTGGTCCTTATATCGTTTAATGCGTTATATTACAGGAAATTTCTTCATATGAATATAAGATTGAAATGAGACACATAATTCATAGGGTTCAAATTCGTTTTACTGAACGTCATCACTTGACAGTAATCATCGTTTAGGAGTCGGGGGGTCAGGGCGCTTGTTGCGGCCTCATAATCTTTTTTGATAAAATGGTCACTATTTCACCTGAGCTTCATTTGAATTAGGCTTTATAATGCATTATTAAAATGCAATCAACATTCACAAAGAGCACTGTCTTCTGGGATATAACGACGCGTAGTCCATTGAAAGTCAGCAGACGTTTCGGAGGAACATATCGCCTCCATCTTCATGGTAGAATAAGCCGAGCAAGATACCAGTGTGAAAGCAGATCATAAACAGTGGACAATCCACTGTTCGCTAATTCAGACATATAGATACCATGGAAGTAGGTAAAAATATATGCTTAACTAAGTAAGCACTGTGCCATGAAGACGTATGGGGGAATGGATGTATAAATCCACGTATTCTTCACCTCAACTCTAGTTGGAGGTGAGTGGTCAGCTTCACGCCCCGGAAGCTTTACTCACGGAGAAAGAGCCGAGGTTCCCCATTGGACAAGAGGCTGGGTGGGCCCCAGAAATGGTCTGGACGACTATTGAGACTCGAACACTAACCCCTCTGCCTCCAGAAGTGGATGCAGTGCAAGGGACTTAGTCCCACCCCACTAGCAATAAAAAAAGAAAAACCTCTACCAACCAACCCGTAGCCAGTCTCTATACCGACTGAGACATCCCGGCAGAAGTTTGAAATGTTAAATAACATATAATTTTCTAGTAGATTGTTATAAATTATTCAAAGAATACAGTAGTGCTAAGTGGATCTCAGGAGTTTATCCTTAAAATCTGCAATTCACAGAGCTTAACACCGCATGATATGGCTGGGTCTCACAGTCCATTCAAGTGCGGTGAAGCAGCGAAGTATTTCATGTCCGCAAAGATCTTAAGATGCTACATCAAACTGAAACCAGCCTCAACTCTCTTCTTTAGCCTATTCTCTCTCTCTCTCCCTCAACAAAGAGCGTTTCCTTCACCCACTTTCCCTCAGGTAAGCATATACAGCGCGTAGAGTATAAGTGACGTCTGTCCAAGATCGCATGATCGATGCCCAGTCAGGAAAATATATATATATTAAATCAAACATTTCGCCTCTATCGTCAGATTCGAAGAATAAATAAAGTAAGAAATGAGCATGAAACATTTATCACCCGCTTTCACGCTCCTGTCTTCTCGGCTTAATCGACCCTGAAAATGGAGGCGATATGTTCCTACGAAACTTCACTTGGCTTTCAACGGCCTACACGGCGTTATGTCCAACAAAACAAAGTAAGTCCTGTTGCCGATACATAAAAGTAAAGCTATCCCTGTAACAGGCCCTGGAGGCCCATAGGGTTGTGAGACGTCGAGGCTCCAACATTTTCTAGACAATCGGCTCACAGATGACGGTAAATTTGTCGACCCTACACTCCGGCCGCCTTTTACCCCCAAGAATATCCCTGATACTCATTTCTGTTAGAGGCTCATTCGAACCTAGTGCCATAGTGCGGCTGGAAGGATTAGGTCAGTTGAAAAATCCAGTGACCTTCCAGCTTGTAGCATAGTTCCTCAACCAACTACGCTACCTCGTGCCCCCGTTGCCGGTAGATGCCAAAAAAAATTACTAACAATATACAGAAGGTGCCCTTGATATAAAATCGAATTCTGTCGAGATATTCCAGCAATAATTCAAGCAGTTAAACAGAAGAAAAAGCACGACTTCCCATTTACCAGTATTTACTCTGCTCAAAGAAAGCCGTGAAAGTACGACCGCATATGGGTATATATACATAGGCCACTCTTGCAATGGAACGATGTAGCATTATAAGAACAGAGAGATCTGCCTGAGGTGTCGGGGACCTCAGAAGAGCTCTGCCTTGCGGAGTCAAGCACCCTGCATACTGATCAGTTAGCTCAGCGGTTTGAGACCCGCTTATCTGAACGAAAATGTTCATCCCCCAAGCCTACAGGAATTAATTAATATGAAGAGCAGTGCGTTATGTGAAGTTACGCCATGTGATCCGGTAGAAGAATGTTGTGAAGTTGTACCGGACTACACGGCGTCATACCCTAGAAAATATTACTCTTCATGCTCACTGCTGTGAGAACTTTAAATCCAACAAAATTTGAAATTAATTTTGCAATGTAATGAAATGCCGGTCACGGCAGCCGAGCTGTCTAAGGCATATACTGTCTTTGCTTGGAAACCGGGATCGTGGGTTCGAATCCAACTAAGGGCATGGATGTTTAGTTTGTGTGTGTGCGTTTTTTTCTGTGTTTGTGTACAGGTAGAAGCCTTGCGACGAGCTGATCACCCGCCCAAGGAGTCCTACCGAACGTGTAAGATCTAGAAAAATCTAAGTGAACGGATAAGTTCATGGAGGTAGGCCTAGGCCCACTGGGGCTGTAGTGCCAAAGAAAAAAAAAAGTAATGAAATAGTTACTAATTAACATAAAATTTTAAGAATGTATAGAACAGTACACAAGAAATTGGAAAAAAAACTCATGTTAACAGAATGAGTCCTTACAAGATTCTTGAAAAAAATATCCTAAGAACCAAAAGAAATAAAGAAATTTGTGAAGATATCTTAAATGATGGAAGGTTTCTGTGATTCTGTTATGTAATATTCATACCAAGTCTCGGAAGGTCTAATACTGAAAACGGTAGCAAAAATTACGATTGATATAGGATATATATGAAGAAATTTTCCTCTTAAATGCTGCGTTTGTAATTTAACATGGCCTTCTCGCGAGACGCGATTTACCCACCAATAATCGATATATCGAAAAGCCAGAATAAGTGTGAAATAAATTCATGTAGTGTCTGAAGCTAAGAATTTGTTTTCAGGTATTCTGTAGCTGGTAGATTTATGGAGATACATTAGAAATCGACTTCGTCACCATGATCATTAATATCATCATCATTTAGAATGATGGCTCCTTTCGGCTGTTTCCCATCCCATGGTTAGTCGAACTGGTCGCTCCATCTATTCAATGGCCGGCCTGTCTCCCCGGTCTTGTTTACAATCAGCTTCCAAGGAATTACGTCTGTTGGCATACTTAAGGCGTGTTCACAATATCTTAGTTCATATTGCCACGTGTAGGGGGGGTACGCATGACAAAAATAACGGGTTATAGTTCGGAATATTGGATTTATTAACACCTTGGTTTCGAGTTCCCTTAATCACACTTAAATACAGCGCTATCGCTGTTTTGCGCACTTTCCAATCACCGTTGCATACGCACTAGGATTCCCAGTTTCCACTAGTCGTCTCCCGGCAACGGATCTCAACACAGAAACTAGCACTTCAGTCACTATGAAGTCTCCTTGCTATTTCTTCTTCACTTACTCTGGAACCTCGGAACTAGTAATTCTTCTGGACTCAATGTTCCAGCTTACGACTGACTGATAATTGCCCTTGAACTAACTCTGTCAAGTCAAAGTCAAAGTCACATTGCGACTGACGGTCAGTCAGTCAGTAAGTCTTGGTGTCGAGCCTCATCTGGGGCTCATGATGAGATATTAATTATTACCGTTTGACAGTACGGTCTTGTTTCTGTGGTGCGCCCTCTCTGACGAGAAGACGGGTCTGTCTTTTGTATATGCTGCTGGTCCTTGCCAGCGCATTCTTTCTCGGGTCTGAGTCCCTTGGGACTCGCGACCGTATTTTTCTGTCTCAGATTTGAGACCTCCCTTTTCGTCGCCTCCTACGACTCGCAGGGTCACGGTGGAGGTATTCGACACCGCCACCACGTGGATTTACTTCTCTCATAAGGACTCAGCACAGATCCAACGGAAAACATGGTCTCTGTTGCTGACGTCACTTACGCGGAAGTGTGTTTACCGAGCAGTTGCTCAGAAACGGATTGCATAACATCGCTGCTCGTCTCGGACGACATAGAAGACACAGCCTCATCTATTGTCGCGTATTTGGCCATGTTCACAGAGCCGTTGCCTGGCAACGCGTTGATCAAATCATTCATTTACTTCCGCATACATCGAATATGATTAGTTTTAATTTACCACGGAGAGAATCTTCTCTCTAACTTTATCTCATAGACTGCTGCTACTTGACACAGAAGGCGACTTGCGTCTATTAGTTGTGGTTCTCAGTGAGACAGGTTTGTGGATGTTACAAAAAACGAATTTGTGCCAGTTAGCAGGCTTTGGTACTAACAAGTCTGAATGCACGGTTTCAACTATTAGCAGGGACTTAAATAATTAGATAATTACTTTGGTAGATAGTGATACTACATACGTAAAACATATGTTGACACGCCTCTGTGTTTTTAATTTAAATTAGCACAGAAATGTTATTGTGGTAGCTGGACTTTCCCTTCTGTGTGTATTTGTGTCAGATGTTTACAGTTTCGATTTAGCGCTGGAAGAAGACAAACACAAGTATGGTGGGGGAAAAACTTTATACTGTTGGAAGGAAAGAGTTGGAAAAAGAGACAAAGAAAGTAAAGCAAGGAACAAAGACAAAATCATTGTGGGACAAGGTATCTGTAGGCCATTATTCTAAATTGTGAAGTTACTTTATGAGGCAAAAACGTAAAGCTATCCCTGTAACAGGCCATGAAGGCCTATAGAGTTGTGAGACGTCGAGGCTCCCATACTTTCTCTAGACAACCGGCTCAAAGATGGCGGTAAGATCAGCCTTACGCACCATTAGGCCGCCCTTTACACCCAGGAAGATTTCTCGTACTCATTTCTGTTAGTGGCTGAGTAGACCCCAGGGTCATAGAGCGGCTGGAAGGATTATGTCGGTTGGTAAGTCTAGTGATCTCATCGGGAATCCAACTCGCGACCTCCAGGCTTGTATAGTGCCTCAACCAACTACACTACCGCGTGCCCCCTTCTTTAAATAATATATAAGAATTCAGTTCGTACCTCACAGGAAATACATTACGTCTCCATAACAACGCCCAACCGGTTAATGCTGTTTAGGGAAATAACCGCTGTTTACTGTGGGAACCATACGGAACACACAAACACACTCTGTGCGCAGAATACAGAGTTTTAGTACAATAAAGCGAGTGGTACGTATGATGACCACTGGGCTTTAAATGATTAACACTGTACTGAGTATTCGGATTGCATAGAAGAAGAATAATTTCTTGAGTAGCTGATTTATCAACTCAGAATGGTAGTCGCCTGCTTCACAACGCCTCCGCCCAAGGTTCGAATCCGGGTCAGATCATGAGGGGTTTGTAGCGGATAAACCTGAACGGGTTTCTCAAAGTATTTCACTTTTCCTGCCAATTTTCATTCCGCTGATTCATAACCATTCGTCATATCATTGCCGCTACAGAGTTTCGACATAGAGAGCGTCATTATATAACCAACTAAAAATGGTAATTATAGGGCTCCTCGTGAAGAAATTCCATCCATTCTGTCGCGTAAACTTTCGCAAGATCACGCGTATGTTGTCCTTAGCAACTGGTTTTAATTTGGTTTTAAGTTACTTAAAAACTGGAAGTTGTAAGTAAACTTGACATTTGTGAAGTTGGTGTCTCTCAGTTTGGTTTACTCTTCAAATGATATTTTCATTCTGAATATGCACGATCTTAGCGCACGCCTATATTTACAAAAGCGAATACAAGAACACTTACAGTTAGAGACGCCAACTTTAAGACTCTGTCAAAAGGACGCGAGCCGCTCAGAGGGGCGCAGTGACAACACTTACACTTACTCTCCCACACTTCCCCTGCATTTCCACGAGTTCCTGCAGACGCAAAACTGAGTCTCCGAAATGTATTTCGTGTTTCGAATACGAGTTTAAAGGGAAAGTTTAAAACAGTTAGGCCTAAAAGAAACTTAGCGACAATTAGCTGGTCACGGGTGGTATAACGTTAATGGGTACGGCAGACGGGGAAATCCCCCGATGCTCACGTCGCTGCTTCAGAAACCGCAAAATAATGAGCTGAAATTTTTACCTCGGGAGTTGGCAGCTTTGTTGAAGTTCACCAGGAAACAAAACATCGAGTGGGCAGGTTAGTTCAGGGTGTGCTCGCGTGCCTGTCTGTGCCACTGTCCTCTCGCTGTTTAGAATAACAAAGAAAGCACCGAGAAACTGTTAACACCGCTACACGACCAGAAATGTACTGGAATTTCTTGAAACATTCATTGTCATTCGTCTATGCTGTGAAGTTGGTAGAGTGGGTAGCTCTTATGCTTCCTATTCGGCTGTACTCAGGTTCAGATCTCGGCCCGGAGACCGGCTATTCGGACTGAAGTCTTTCGTCATTTTCTTCATTCTCTCCAAATTCTGGGATATATATCAAATTAGGACACGCCCATTAATGTAACTGCCCTTTCAGTTCACTATTCACCATTATCCTAACATCCGATGGTATATACAAAGTAGCGTAGTTGGTTGAGGCACTATGCCGGAATGTCGCTGGTTCGATTCCCGACGAGATAATTGGATTTTTCAATATGCCTAATCCTTCCAGCCGCACTATGGCCCTGGGGTCGACTCAGCCCCTGACAGAAATGAGTACCAGGAATCTTCCTGAGGGGTAAAGGGCGGCCGGTGCGTAAGGCTGACAACCTCACCGCGGTCTGTGAGGCGGTTGTCTAGATAAAATGTTAGAACTTCGACGTCTCACAACCCTGTGGACCTCCACGGTCTCTTACAGGAATAACTTTACATTTTCTCGTTAAATTCACTTCATATTAAGCCATGATCGCTTGTTTTAATGGGCTTTTAAATTCACGATTCACTGTCACCTTACGTAGACTGTTTTGCGTTGCGTCTTAGACGACGCGAATATTACGTACTTTGTGCGAAGTATGCAGGGCAGAATGCAGTACGCAATACGTTGTAGAAGCACTGAAAGCGAGCCGAGTTGCAGCGCTGTTTGCAATCTTAGAGCCGCGCAAGGAGAAAGCGTACCGGATGCTGCAGTCTGGCTTCAGTATTTCGCAGAAGGTTCTCTGATTTGGCGGCCACGATGTGCGGAGAGGAGCACATCGGCGAGTTTGCGAGGAAACATTGAAGAAATAAAGAAAGAAAGAGAGGAAAATTAAAATAGGAACCGTAGAGAAGGAAGAAACAAAGAAATGAGGAAAAAATTAAAAGAGAATCACCGGGTCTATGTGAAAAAAATTAGGAACAAAACGGACGGGAAAGCAAAAAGAGAACTGTGGAAAGAGAAAGAAACAAGATAAAAAAGTAAAAGATAATCATATATGAAAAGAAATTTAAGAAACTAAAGAAAGTAACAAAAAATAAAGATAATTTTGAAAAAAAAAGATAGAAACACAGAAAGGAAGAAATAATAACAAAGAATGGGCGCGTTTACGAAGTAGAGAAGAAACAAAGAGGAAACAATTAAATAAAATGAGAATCAGTTTATGTGTAAAAGGAAGACAAAAAATGAAGAAAGACTAAGAAGAGATTCAGTCGAATTGGAAAAAGAAAGAAACTAGGAAACGACGAAGATATATAAGAGGCGCCAACTAAACTTATGCTATTGAAGACAGGATTTGTTTCAAATTATATTGTATAGACAGATTCAGTCCATACCTCACAGGAAACACATTATGTCACAGCTCCAAAGCCCAACCGGTTAAAGCTGTTTAGGGAAACAGTCGCTGTTTATTGCCAGAACCCTATGAAACACACATGCACTCTGTGGGCAGAATGTAGAGTTTTAGAGTGTTAAAGCAGGTGGTACATATAGTGACCACTGAGCTTTAATAGACTAGATGCAAAAGAAAGACATTAAACCTAAATAAGAAATGAATAAATCAATGAAAAGGAAATTAATTTATTTGAATAAAAAGGAGAAAAAATATTTTAAGGAAAATGAACAAATACGGCAGTCACCTACAATGTAATTTGATGTACCATTTCTTCAGCCTTCTCTGTATCATCCATACCGAAAGCGAGAACTGCACTTAAGAAGCAATAGTGACGGTGATACTCCCTCGTTAGCAACTATTAATCTAAACGCATCATCAATCACCGAAAGGTCAAGAGAACGACACGTGTATATATCCTAAAGGTTAGCCAATGCTTTATCCCCTCTCTGACTACAGGAAAGTCTGGGCGCGCATTCTGAGTAACAATAAGTCTCATTGGAGTGCAGGACACAAGGGACACTGCAGTTGGCTGCAGACCCGTGTGAAGTTGCTACTCACTCGCCCACTGTTGCGTGGAACTTGGCTCGGAGCGCAGTCTCGCTGTCGCAATCCCTCGCCTCCGTGTTGAACCACTGTTAACAGCCTAGCTCTAACAACGTTCTGCGGACAATTAAGGCAAACAAGCAGCAGCTGCATAAGGAATTGATCTATTTTCACTATCACTTCTTATATTTATTCTTAATGGATTGGGATCGAAACCAGGCATAGCCAAATCACCGTACTGGGAAAATTCAATACAACCCACGAAAATATTATGTCTACCCCCTTTTATTAAATTATACTCAATACTGAGGGCACGCGGTAGCGTAGTTGACCGAGGCACTATGCTGCAAGCCAGAAGGTCGCGGGTTCCATTCCCGATGAGGTCATTGGATGTTTTAATTGATTCACTCCTTCCAGCCGCACTATAGCCCTAGGGTCGACTCAGTCTCTAAAAGGAATGAGTACCAGGAATCTTCCTGGGAGCAAAGTGCGGCCGGTGCATAAGACTGACAACCTCACCGCCATCTGTGAGCCGACTGTCTAGAGAAAATGTGGGAACCTCGACGTCTCACAACCCTATGGGCCTCCACGGCCTGTTACAGGAATAGCTTTACGTTTTTTTTTACTGAGAGTAAAGGTAAATAGATTAAAATTAACTTATACGTTCCTCATACAACTTACAGTAATTTGTGGGACATTTTACGATGCTATCAGTAGTGGACACGGGATAGCTCAGTCAGTATAGTGACTGGCTACGGGCTGGGCGGCCGGGGTTTCCATTCCCAGCAAGGAAGAAATCTTTCTCTTATTCACAGCCTCCAGACGGGCTCTGAAGCCAATCCAGCTTCCTACCCAAAGGGTACCGGGGATGAAGCGACCAGGATATAAAACTAACTGCTCACCTCCGTTTAGTGCCGAGATGAATGGTGGAGCTATACCTCCACTTCCCAGTACGTCTCCATTGCATGGCTGTCAATTAATTTGGCTCAAGGATAACTTTAACTTCAGCGACATAATTATTGTGGTGTATATAAGTGACGGCATATCCGTCTGTTTGAATTTTTTTTATTGGCCGTTCCGGCCCATTCAGGGTTCAGGCCTCTTATTCAGTTCCATAATCATTTTTCAGAGACGGTAGAACTCCTTGGACGAGTGATTAGCCCGTCACAAGGCCGCTACCTGAACACGGAATAAACGAATACACACACCAGACATCCATGCCTAAAATGGGATCCGAACCCACGGTCCCGGCTTCCGAGCGAGCGAAGACAGTTCATACCTTAGACCGCTCGGCTACTGTGACCGGCAGTGTATAAGAATAATATATAAGAATTCAGTTCGCATCTCACAGGAAACAGATCCGAACCCACGATCCCGGCTTCCGAGGGGAGCGAACACAGTTCATGCCTCAGACCGCGCGGCTACTGTAATCGGCCCGTATATGTGAATACCATTGAATAAATAGGTTTAAAAATGTCATTTCTTATTTTTACGAAAGGCGTATACTAAATAACATCGTAAGTTTTTTTTTTGTGTTAAAATGAAAATGGCTGACGTCGAAGAACGTCGGATGTTCTACCAAATGACAAATGACTGTCAACAAAGCACACTTACAATTAGAAATCTTGTTATGTATAACCGCGTATTCCGGTCTATGTGGAGAAGCAGACAAACTGGTTCCTTTATAAGGTCCACCTTTCTCCTACTACAGAAAGTGTTACTTTCGCCTGCCTCCTGGAAGTATTGCTTAGTAAAAGAATTGAATGTCAGTATTTATGAGCCGGGATAGCGTAGTCGGTGTAGCGACTGGCTACGGGTTGGACGACCAAGGGTTCGGAGTTCAAGTCCCTGCGGGGTCAAGAATTTTCATTTTTCTACGTATTTCAGACCGTTTCTGGGGTCAACCCAACCTCCTGTCCATTGGGTTCCGGGGCTCTTTCCCTGGGGTTAAAAATACCGGGGCGTGAAGCTGATCATTCACCTCCAGCTAGTGCCGAGGTCAAGAAAATATGGATTTATACATCCACTTCCCTATACTCCTTCATGGCATAGTGCTTAATTTTTTTTTTAAGTTCGCTTAGTGGGGGGGGGGGTGGAGTCCAGTTGGGCCCACTCGGCACGGTGGCCACTGATTGGCCTATTGTATCTACCCCGGGTGATTATGATGATGTAGAATTTGATAGAATGAAGATTGGCAGAGGAAACCAAAGTACTCGGAGAAAACAAGCCACAACGCCACTTTGACCACCACAAATCCCACTTGATCAGAACCGGGATCGAACCCGAGCCGCAGCGGTGGGAAGCCAGCTACTAACCGGTTGAGCTATGGCGCGGCCTGCTTAATTAGTTAAGCACAGGGATAAATTTACTTGTTTACTTTTTATTTAATTATTTTAAACAATGTTTAATATAAATTAAATTGCGCGAAATAAAACTTTGATAAATAAGTCGCAATTCGGTTTATTATTAATGGTAAAGTACTGGATATTTAATTTTAATGGAATGTCACATCGTTGCCAAGACAGTACTTGGCTCACCAGATGTGGGAATGTGAACTGCTTCAGAGCTGTGTCACCACACACCGTTGCACGTAACATTGTGGGATTTCACACACTCACATTCCGTCGTCTCTAAGTCACGGAAGGCCTTGAATGTGCAGTTTTGAAAGACGCCCATTGTTGCTCGGTCAAATTGCGTCAAGTAATTTTATCATTTCTGTATAGTCGTTTGATATAACATCACAACATATCTCTAAAATTCATTTTTAGCATATTTTCCTTATTTCGAAAAAAAATGTGCTTATGATATCACAGTGCTGTCTGTTTGTCTGTGAATCCCTCCATATCAAAATTTGTCTGAATCCATCTTTATGAAACTTGGTATGTACATCATGACACCTTACCCATTTTAACAGAGTAATTCAATTATCCCTCATATCTATGTATCTGTATTTCTCTGTCGTTGCTAGGCAACGGCTCGGTAAAAAAAGGTTACCTCGTCAACGAATACAGAAGCAACAGTAGAAGAATATTGGGACGAGTCGTATTCTACAGGTATGTTGTCTGTGTTTCCTTCCCAAACTTCTCGCAACATTATCCTCCAGTTGACGTTCGATTTCCCAAAAGAACTTTTCCTAGGTAGGACGCTTTAAAATCAAAATTACCTGCGTAGTCAAAACATGTGTTTCCGACATTATGAGTCTCTGCTCCTGCCTGCTTTCTTGTATGGTTGCGAAACTTAGTCCCTTATTTTAACGCAAGAACACAGGGTGTTGAGGAGAATATTTGGACCGAAGAGAGATGAAGTGACATGGGGTTGGAGAAAACTGCATAATGAGGAGCTTCATAACTTGTACCCTTCTCCAAGTATAATTAGAATGATCAAGTCAAGGAGGATGAGACTGTTAGGGCATGTAGCACGAATGGTTGAGAGGAGGAATGCATGTAGGATATTGGTGGGAATGCCAGAAGGAAAGAGACCACTGGGAAGAGCAAGGCGTAGGTGAGTGGACAGTATTAAAATTGATCTTAGAGATATAGGATGGGATGGTATGGATTGAATGATCTGGCTAAGGATAAGAACCAGTGGACGGCTCTTGTGAACACGGTAATGAACCTTCGGGTTCCATAAAATGCTGGGAAATTCTTGAGTAGTTGCAGAATTGGCGGCTCGTCAAGAGGGGCTCAGCTCAGTGAGTGAGTGAGTGAGTGAGGGTCCTCAGACTTCGAGAGCGCGGCTCGCGCCACTCATTTTAATGAGCTCGTGAAATGAAGCTTCTTTGTGACGTGGAGGAGAGCGAGAGAGACGCTACGTTCTAGCCGTTCAGTTTGCTGATGTTTCGGAACGCTTGGCGGACCGCGCTGAGGCAGTGCCAGTTTGTTGAGCATCTCTGGTATAGAGCATGAAATCATAATACTCCACAGTAATTCCTCGTCACACCTGCTGCTTGCTAACTACAAGTCTGGATGCGTGTGAAATCACCCACCCACAGGGTTCGCCGCGACAATTTACCGGCTGCTTAGCTTATAGATGTAGATACCGGACAGACAGTTTAATAGCAGTGTTCTGAAATTGCATATCAGGTTAGGAGATTCATTAATATTTTAATTAAGTAATTAACTAGTTACAGCAATTCACATCATTCTTTGCCCTACATATGCATTAGTACGAAGATATTCCATTTTTTTTGTCAAGAAATCGCATTTTCCTAACCTTCTGTC
>NW_019718662.1:106135-115478 GCF_002891405.2 Cryptotermes secundus
CCCCCCCCTTCAGTTCTTTCATTATCGAGGTTAACATCTTCGGATAGGGTAGTGTAGTTTGTTGAGGCACTATGCTATAAGCTGCAAGGCTCTGGGTTCGATTCCCGATGAGGACGTTGAATTTTTCAGTTGACCCAATCCTTGCAGCCGCACTATGGCCTTGGGGTCTACTCAGCCTCTAACAGAAATGAGTACCAGGAATCTTCCTGGGAGTAAAGAGCGGCCGGCGCGTAAGGCTGACATCACCGCCATCTATGAACAGATTGTTTGGAGATTGTGGGAGCTTCGATGGCTCACAGGCCTTCATGGCCTGTCACAGCGATAGATTTAACTTACCTTTTAGGTAGGACTTGGAAGGAAGCGGTCGTGACCTGTTCTAGACACTACCCTGGAATGTATATAGGGTTTGAAGAGGAAACACAGGTAACTTCTGTCAGAGTAGGAGTTGTAACTGCTGGGATTTCAAATACGTACAAGTCTATAGAGTTATCTTTATGTCATTGTGTTAGATACCCATTTGAGGGGAGGCTGGATGGGCCCCAGAGCCCCCTGGACCCTGTAGGGCAGAGAAAAATCTCTTTCCTCTACCGGGAGTTGAATCGCGACATCACAATTTATTTCATAAAGCATCTTTAAATTAATCAACAATCTATGAAAGACTGAATCACGATTTGAGTTAACCTTCTCTGGTCTCGTCTCCGAAGGAAATCGAATACATAATTCTGTTCAGTGTGTCACAGCGCAGTGCTAACGATTCAACGCATCAAAGTGTGGAATGATTTTATACATTTATTAAACGGCGTAGAAACTGTAATCCCCTTGCACGCATTCATGGTCACTGTGAAGCCTGTACGTGACCGAAATGACTAGCAACCCACGGCGGCACAACCTACAGAAGCATATCCGCCGTATACGCGTTATCTCTTACTTTATAATACGTCCCACTTTAAGTATGAATAGCGTTTTCACCCGCCCCGACGGGCTCCACTTACAGAAATAAGGAGGCCACTAGCCAACACATGGATATGCATGGCAGCGATTGGAGACACTCTGATTTCACTTGCAGTTTCTTATGTAAAGGGGAAAACTACCAACATTGTGATCTGCCCCCAGAACCGAAAATTATGTTTACGCACTGTACGTGTCATTTTGTTTTATGGGTCATAACAGTCACAGTAGCCGCGCGGTCTAAGGCATGAACTGTCTTCGCTCGCTCGGAAGCCGGGATCGTGGGTTCGGATCTGTTTCCTGTGAGGTACGGACTGAATTCTTATATATTATTCTTATACACTGCCTGTCACAGTAGCCGCGCGGTCTAAGACATGAACTGTCTTCGCTCGCTCGGAAGCTTGGACCGTGTGTTCGGATCTGTTTCCTGTGAGGTACGGACTGAATTCTTATATATCATTCTTATACACTGCCTGTCACAGTAGCCGCGCGGTCTAAGGCATGAACTGTCTTCGCTCGCTCGGAAGCTTGGACCGTGTGTTCGGATCTGTTTCCTGTGAGGTACGGACTGAGTTCTTATATATTATTCTTATACATTGCCGGTCACGGTAGCCGCGCGGTCTAAACCATACACCGTCTTCGCCCTCTCGAACACTGGAATCGTGGGTTCGAATCCCACGCAAGGCATGAATGTCTGTGTGCGTTTAGTATATGTTTGTGTTGTTCTGTATATAGGTAACAGCCTTGCGACGGGCTTAATGCCCCGTCCAAGAAGTCCTATAATTGTGTATAGATTAAGGTGCTGAAAAAGCGGTCAAGGTCCATAAGGGCTCTAGAGCCATAGGTGGATAGATAGATGGACGGACGGAAGGGCGAATGGATGGATAGCGGTGTTTCTCAACCTGTAGAACTTGATGGTGGGCAGGGTGGGAGCTGAGATCTCCGTACATTAGTATTATTATTTAAGATAAAGTCCCTCTGCTTAATTAATCCAGTGCTGTACCATGAAGTAATCAGCTTCACGTCCCGGCCCTTTTACATTTGAAGAAGTCTACGGTGGGCTGCAGAGCCGGTGTGGAGGGCGTGCAGAGGAGAAAAACCTTGTCCCTACTGATTCTCGAACTCCGACCCCTCGGCCGCTCGCTCCTTAGACAATCGGTAAATCGTTTACAGCATCTCGGCTCCCGTCAACATTACTATGTATCCCTTTGTGCCTTATGTACTTTAAGGCAGTTTCATTCTTCGTAGTCATCCCCTTATAACTTTTATGGTATGCATTCCCTTGTGTATTATACGAAACAGCCAATAAAACAGATGTTGGCATTGTAATGCATATTTTGTTTCTTTCAGAACTATTTTTGTGTAGACTGACTTGTTATATATACATATCTCCTGAAAGTTCCAGAAGAAGGGATCACCTCTTTAGGGATGAAAGAAGATGACACTTAACCCTCCTATCAGAAACAAACCCTACTAACATTTCCCTATCCTTACGGCCTGGGCCGCGCCATAGCTCAAGCGGTTAGTAGCTGGCTTCCCACAGCGGCGACCCGGGTTCGATCCCGGGTCTGGTCAAGTGAGATTTGTGGTGGGCAAAGTGGCGCTGAGGCAGGTTTTCTCCGAGTACTTCGGTTTCCCCTACCAATCTTCATTCCACCAATTCCTCCACAATCACCCTCACCTATCATCTGGGGCTGGTACAATAGGCCAGAAGTGGCCGCAGTAAAAGGGACTTAGTCCCACCCCACTAGCAATAAAAATAGTACTTACTGCCTGATCTGTCGTTAAGTGATAACATGTTCCTGGATGTCTCCTATTGATACAGTGGCCAATACAGACCCTGAGTGTTGTAACATTTACATTGACGGTATGGTAATGCATACACGTGATGTTCCCTTCAGTAATAATTACCAGAATTTCGTGTAGGCCTCTTTCTTCTTAATAAGTATCTGTCTGCGAAAAGAATTGTGAAAGAAACAATGGAATGCAACCTCTCGTCAGGGCTCACCGAGGCCACATCGGAATTGAGTGTATTGACTGGAAACAGGGGGGGGTTTACAGGAACTGGTATGTAGAATTGGGGGATTGAACATGGTTAGCTGTTCGTTTGTTTCCTAAGTATCTGTGTAGATGGCACTAGGAGCGCTGTTTCCAATTGTTATGCTGAACAAGGATAATTAAGCATGAAATATGTATACAATTTTCTTACATTCTCGATGTTCGCCTGGTGGTAAGTTTCCACATGATGGAATTTTATGTTCGTAAGGTTTCGAAAATAAAGAATATTCAACAATAATTAATACAACACCAAAATGTTCATAAATTAAAAAAGAATAACTTCTTGGAAAAGGAGAAGATTTATTCTTCAGTCTTTAGTCTACTTTTATTACTTTTAAAAAATGAAAATAGGCTTATGCGATCACGATGCTGTCTGTGTATCACACTTATCAGCTTGTGAATGTCTGATTCAGTCTTTACGTAACTTGGTATGTATATCATGACACCTGAGCCCAACATAACAACATTTTTTCCCTTTTTTCCTGTGGCGCTACAGCCCCAATTTTGGCCTAGGCCTACCTCCATGAAACCGTCCGTTTCACTTCGGTTTACTAGATCGTACACATTCGGTAGGACTCCTTGGGCGAGTCATCAGCTCGTCACAAGGCCTCTACCTGTACACAAACACAGAAAAACGCACACAAACATCCATGCCCTGAGTGGGATTCGAACCCACGATCCCGGCTTCCAAGCGAGCGAAGACAGTTCATACCTTAGATCGCGCGGCTACTGTGACCGGCAGTGTATAAGAATAATATATAAGAATTCAGTTCGTACCTCACAAGAAACAGATCCGAACCCACGATCCCGGCTTCCGAGCGAGCGAAGACAGTACATGCCTTAGACCGCTCGGCTACCGTGACCGGCAACATAACAGCATACCTCTCGGTAAAAACCTTACCGCGGCGACGAATACAGAGTCAACAATAAAATAATAGTTTGACGTGTCGTTTTCTATACGATCCGTGTCATATCAAGGAAAGTGGGATGTCAGTTCTCAGAAATTTTGTTTTTCTTTTGACAGAATGTTCCTTTGGGGCACAGTATACAACGGGCTGATCATCTCTCTCTTACACTTTAAGAACCTTAAGGGCTGAGAGACCCATCTCGAGCAGACATGGACAAAATTCGATCTGTTTCGATACAGTATGTCCCTTCCACATTTTGCCCTTTGTCATACGAGGACGTACATTGAATATTGAATACGGAGGGGGTGGGGAAGACAAATTCTGAACAACTGAGTCCGTTTTGCGCCTTGAGGATCTGAAGCGCTAGTTTCTGTGTTGAAATCCGTTGCAAGGATACGACTAGTGAAGATGGAGAATCTTAATGCGTGTACAACGGTGAACTGAAGGTATGTACAATAACAATAACTGACTATGATTAAGCGAACTGATATCAGAAGTGCCAGTAAATCCAATCATCTGATCGTGAACCCGTGCTTTTCGTCACGCGTACCTCCCTGCATGTGACAGTATGAACAGGTTTCGTCTGGATCTAGGCAGATTCTCGGTATAGTGGCTCTAGGTTACTGGAACCATGTACGGCCTTCATGTCCTTTTCACAAACACAAATAGGGACTTCTGTTACCTTTAACACTGGATTCTCTTCTCCTTACCCCCACTTCGTACTTCAAGACAGTGCAGTGCCACTAGTCCTCCCGTCTGGAATGTTACACGAGATGCCTACCCGGCACGGCGAAGGAGAATTCACTCTTTTACATTGACGGCCAAATCCTAAGTAAATATTCTTGAATTTTTGTCCCGATTTCTTTATTTAAAAAAACAGGCTTATGATATCACCTTGCTCACTGTGTTCCGCCTAATATTAAAAAAGTAAAAACATTGGAGAGGAAAGAAATTTTTACAGAGTGCTGGCGCAAGAACCTGAGGGAAATAATTCATTTGGATAACCTGGACGTAAACGGTGAATAATATTAATAAGGACCTTAGATAAATAGGATAGGATTCGTCTGATAGGGACCAAAGGCAGTAATGAACCTTCGAGTTCCATAAAATGCTGGGATTTTCTTCACCACCTGAGGAACTGTAAGCTTATAAAAAGGACTCTGCTCCATGTTTCTATTTAATAAAATATTGATTCTACTATATCATTCAAAGATAAATGAACCCTTCAGTTGATACAGATATTAAATAGTACGTTTATGGATACATTTAATGTTTTTATTTAAAGCAGAAGGTTTCGGAGACGGATTCTGTGTCCATCCTCAGATTAAAGAGACCTACTCAGTTGTATCCAATCGATAGAAGTAGTGCCCAGTCGGGCAGCTTTACTCCTCGTATACTTTGTAGGACCCAGAATTGATGTAGACGTAATGGAGAAAAGAAAGATCACTTAACCCTACTGGGAATCGAGCCCCGGTCTTCCAGTCCGTAGTCCGTCGCTATACCAACTCAGATATTCTAGCTCCCCACGTCATTAAATAACCAACTTAAAAGATTCCTTCCGGGAGCAGAGACAAACAGAGACAGCCCTGCACTAGGCTCGCAACTGGACTGTCTGCACACAGGACCTCTGTGTGTTTGACCGCAATTGGCTTGACGAAAGTGACATGCTCTTCGGTGAAGCTGATGAAGAGAAAACGCGGCCAGGCGTTGCTTCTTGTAACATTTTTGTTTTAATATCCGTGTCAAGCCGCCTCATGCTGTATTCGTGGTTACAGATTGTTATGAAACCTTCCAGTCAAGAGAACAACATTTTTAGATCGTAAGTATACAGCCTGTAATGCAAGAGTATCCTTATATAATATACACTAAAAATATATTTAATACACTAAAAGTGCTTCTTAAAGATTTTAAAATGTAATTGAAATTATACATTCATTCCTTGCTGCTGATATTTTGAAATATTTGAGAATCACTTTTAGTGTATTAATTATATTTTTAGTCTATTTTATATAAGGTTATTCTTGCATTACAAACGGTACACTTACGATCTAAAAACGATGCCACAACGCAACAGGATGCTGAAATACAGTATTAAGAGTGGAACAAGGAGGATATTGAGACAAGTTTCGAAGAGAGATGTAGTAAAAAATCCCCCAGGGATAGCTCAGTCAGGATAGTGACTAAGCTGAATAACCAAGTATTCGGGGTTCTATCCCGAGAAGATTTTTTTCTCTCTTCCATAGCGTCAAGAATAGCCCTAAGGCCCACCTAAATTTAACTCCAGCAGGGCTTTGTTTCCAACCATAAGCTTTGATTAAAACTAAAATTAATAGTTTCCACTGATCGCCAAGGGTGTTCAGGGTACAAGAATAAATATCTTGAAAAATAATTTTCATTTTTTTTATTAATGTGTGGTAGATTAAAGCCTTTTTCAGTTTTGACTTTTTCAAAAACCTAGATGGGACAAATGATTAAAATGGATCTTAGAGAGGTAGGTTGCGATGGGATGGATTGGATTGATCTGGCTCAGGGTAGGGACCAGTGGAGGACTCTTTTAAACACGGTAATGAACCTTCAGGTTCCACAAAATACTTGGAAATGCTTGAATAGCTGCAGAATTGGAGGCTCTTCAAGAAGGGCTCAGCTCCATGAGTAAGTAAGAGAGGGCAAATGTGCCCCCTCGTCGTCGTCCATGCCCTCCTATATAAAGGATATTTTTGGGGCCTAAAGTGGGCGGAGAGGCAAACTGACCACATGCCTATATTTAGTGAAGAGTTTAGAGTCACGAACCCAAAATAACACAACATTAATATCCGCTCAGCCGATCTGTAGGTTTTCTAAGTTTTCAGAACTAACAGCGAATTTCCCCCTAAACATCGTTAACCAACTGATATTAATAATAAATCCTGTGTGTTTTCTACGAAATAGTAATCGACTTAAGATTTTATTTAAACAGATATTTTAACGTTTAAATAACTTATGGATCTAAATGTAATTAATAATGATAAATTAATAATATAACTTAATACTTCACATCAGACTGCATATAATTCTGTGAAGTAGTTTATTTTGTTGATATATATAATAAATCGCTGTGCTGTGGTGTTCTGAGTTAGTACAGGGCGTCGGCTGATAGAAGGCACCGATCTTTCAGAGAAGTATTTTATCTCTGAAGATGGAGGCAGTATTTGCTTCCGAAAGGTTGGTCTCCAATTTTAAATTTACATGTCTGCGTCATGTTCCACTCTTACATTAAAATGCGTAGTGCAGACAAAGCAAGACGGAGCGTATCTCAAGAGACTGCGCTGCATGTTTCAAAGGTTGTGCAAGGCAGATTTGTCCATTATTATTACAGCCGCGGAATGAATTACACTCCTTCCCTTGCATCAGTCTGGCGCACAGCCATAAAACCCATTTCAACACATAAGTCACAAGAAATTACTACTTACCTCTGTAATATCTGCTTCTACACCAAACACTCTCATAACATTAAAATATAAAAGGTAAAGCTATCCCTGTAACAGGCCGTGGAGGCCCATAGGGTTGTGAGACGTCGAGGCTCCCACATTTTCTCTAGACAATCAGCTCACAGATGTCTGTAAGGTTGTCAGCCTTACGCGCCCGCCGCACCTTTACCCTTAGGAAGATTCCTGGTACTCATTTCTGTTAGAGGCTGAGTCGACCCCCAGAGCCATAGTGCGGCTGGAAGGATTAGGTCAATTAAAGAATCTAATGACCTCGTCTAGAACTAAACCCGCGACCTTACGGCTTGTAGAATGGTGCCTCAACCAACTATGCTACCGTCTGCACCCTTATATTGAGAGGACATAAGTTGTAAGATTTGAGGCTTTCACGGCGGTGACTATGAAGAAAGCAGTCTTCTGGGATTTGGCACCATGTATATGTGGTGTTAACCGACGTTTCGGAGGAACGTATCGCCTGCATCTTCATGGTAGAAGAAANTAAGTTAATTTACTTTTATTGCTTCCAAATTCGTTTGCCCAGAACTGCTGAGACTAAGAACTTCTCCATCGTAAGTCTGGCTAGAGTAAAGAAGAACCGCGATAGCTCAGTCGGTATAGCGACTGGCTGTAGACTGGACGGCCGAGGGGTCGGAGGCCGAGTCCTGGTAGGGTCAATAATTTTCTATTCTCCAGACCGCTTCTGTGGCCCACCCAGCCTCCTTTCCAAAGGGTAACTGGGTCTCTTTCCCTAGGGGTTAGAGCGGCCAGGGCGTGAAGCTGACCACTCAACTCCAGCTACTGCCGATGTCAAGAAAACGTGGATCTATACTTCCGCCTTATATATACGCCTTAATGGAGTAGTTCTTAATTAGTTAAGCACAGGAGCATCTTTGTTTACTTACTTTTACTTGGGTTTATACAAAGATTAGGTCTACTTAAGTAGATATACACTGGGGCTATGTAAAGTTACAGCTGAACTTTACTAACCAAGCGCTACTGCTACACTAGACGGAGCTTCATGCCCCGTCCGCTTAACTCCCGCTGAAATAACTTCCTGAGACTGCATGGGCCGGTCTGGACGCTGTAGAGGAAAAAAATTACTTTGCCATTTCCAGGAATCGAACCCAGATTCCTCTGCATTTTAGCAGGAAGCCTACTCGCTCTACTGACGTTACTGACGGAACTGTCCTTGCTCCATACTTTACACCCTTGTAACATGAACAAAGGACCCCTCAAGCTTAATACCAAGGACATGTCATTTGGTCTCATCCACCTCACCCTCTGAATTACTTTCCATTTTATATATATATGTGTGTGTGTGTGTGTGTGTGTGTGTGCGCGCGTGCTTAAGTAATTAAATATCAAGTCATGAAGATGTATGCGGGAGTGGAGGTATAGCTCCAACATTCCTGACCTCGGCATTGGATGGAGGTGAGCGGTCATCTTCAGACCTTTAGCCGCTTTACACCCGGGGAAAGAGCCACCGGAACCCATTGGATAGGAGGTTGAGTGGGGCCCAGTGTCGGCCTGGTCGCTGTATCAGAAACAGAAATAACACCCCGCCCAGAATTGAACCCGGATACTCCTATCGTCCGGCCCGAGGTCTAGTCATTATGATGTCTGAACACCATTGGTTCTCTAATTGTTGTGCAGTAGTTCAAATTCCCGGCTAACTACATATCTTCTAGGCCCAAATTTTAGTATTGTATCTGTCGCCATATTGTGGCGCAACCACGGAAATGTACCTATCTTGCTTTTCTCACCCGTTAATGATAACTTTAATTTATTGATATTCTACAGACTGCCTTATTTTGTATTTTGTTTGCTAGTTATTTTTGTGTCCTTCTCCACAGACGTGCTAAATTCGTAACTGGCCTCTGGGCTGTTAAAATTTGCAAGTACCACAAACAAGAATTGAATTGCATTACTATTATTATTATTATTATTGAGATCGAATTCCGGTGT